>NC_134827.1:104571937-104871937 GCF_004210375.1 Tachypleus tridentatus
CTTGTTCTTTACTCTGACACCATGTTGTTACACTTTCACTGTGCTATACACCTTTGTCTTTACTTGACACCATGTTGTTAAGATTTCCTCTCAGTTGTGCTATACACCTTGTCTTTACTGGACACCATGTTGTTACCTTCATTGTGCTATACACCTTGTCTTTACTGGACACCATGTTGTTACACTTCATTGTGCTATACACATTGTCTTTACTGGACACCCATGTTGTTATACTTCATTGTACTATACACCTTGTCTTTACTGGACACCATGTTGTTACACTTCATTGTGCTATACACCTTGTCTTTACTGGACACCATGTTGTTATAACTTCATTGTGCTATACACCTTGTCTTACTGGACACCATAAGTTGTTACACTCATCCATTGTGCTATACACCTTGCTTCTTTACTGGACACCATGTTGTTACACTTCATTGTACTATACACCTTGTCTTTACTGGACAGCATGTTGTTACACTTCATTGTGCTATACACCTTGTCTTTACTGGACACCATGTTGTTACACTTCATTGTACTATACACCTTCTGTCTTTACTGGACACCATGTTGTTACACTTCATTGTGCTATACACCTTGTCTTTCTTTACTGGACACCATGTTGTTACACTTCATTGTACTATACACCTTGTCTTTACTGGACACCATGTTGTTACACTTCATTGTGCTATACACCTTGGTCTTTACTGGACACCATGTTGTTACACTTCATTGTGCTATACACCTTGTCTTTACTGGACACCATGTTGTTACACCTTCATTGTACTATACACCTTGTCTTTACTGGACACCATGTTGTTACACTTCATTCTAGCAAGTATACACCTTGTCTTTACTGACACCATGTTGTTATATCTTCATTGTGCTATACACCTTTGTCTTTACTGGACACCATGTTGTTGTTACACTTACACCTTGTGCTACTGGACACCATGTTGTCATTGTGCTTACTTGAACTGGACACCATGTTGTTACACTTCATTCTACTATACACCTTGTCTCATACTGGACACCATGTTGTTACACTTCATTGTGCTATACACCTTGTCTTTTTACTGGACAACCATGTTGTTACACTTCATTCTGCTATACACCTTGTCTTTACTGGACACCATGTTGTTATACTTTCATTGTGCTATACACCTTGTCTTTACTGGACACCATGTTGTTACACTTCATTGTGCTATACACCTTGTCTTTACTGGACATCATGTTGTTATAACTTCATTGTACTATACACCTTGTCTTTACTGGACATCACATACTTTTATTGTGCATTGTGCTATACACCTTGTCTTTACTGGACACCATGTTGTTATAACTTCATTGTACTATACACCTTGTTCTTTACTGGACACCATGTTGTTACTCTTCATTGAAGTATATATACACCTTTTCTTACTGGACACCATGTTGTTATACTTTCATTGTGCTATACACCTTGTCTTTACTTGACACCATGTTGTTACTCTCTTCATTGTGCTATACACCTTGTCTTTACTGGACACCATGTTGTTACACCTCATTGAGCTATACACCCTTGTTTCTTTACTGGACACCATGTTGTTGTTATACTTCATTCTACTATACACCTTGTCTTTTACTGGACACCATGTTGTTACTTCCTTCATTGTGCTATACACCTTGTTTTTACTGGACACCATGTTGTTACACTTTCATTGTGCTATACACCTTTGTCTTACTCTACACCATGGACACCATTCTGTCTTTTACTTGTTTACACTTCTCATTGTACTATACACCTTGTCTTTACTGGACACCATGTTGTTACACTTCATTGTGCTATACACCTTGTCTACTTACTGGACACCATGTTGTTACACTTCATTGTGCTATACACCTTGTCTTTACTGGACACAATCATGTTGTTACACTTCATTGTGCTATACACCTTTGTCTTTACTGACACCATGTTGTTACACTTCATTGTGCTATACACCTTGTCTTTACTGGACACCATGTTGTTACACTTCATTGTGCTATACACCTTGTCTTTACTGGACACCATGTTGTTACTCTTCATTGTGTATATATACACCTTGTCTTTACTGGATACCATATGTTGTTACACTTCATTGTGCTATACACCTTGTCTTTACTGGACACCATGTTGTTACACTTCATTGTGCTATACACCTTGTCTTTACTGGACACCATGTTGTTACTTCATTGTACTTCATTGTACTATACACCATTTGTTCATTTTTTACTGGACACCATGTTGTTACACTTCATTGTGCTATACACCTTGTCTTTACTGGACACCATGTTGTTACTCACTTCATTGTACTATACACCTTGTCTTTACTGGACACCATGTTGTTACTCTTCATTGTGCTATACACCTTGTTCTTTACTGGACATCATGTTGTTATACTTCATTGTACTATACACCTTGTCTTACTGGACACAATGTTGTTACACTTCATTGTGCTATACACCTTGTTCTTTACTGGACATCATGTTGTTATACTTCATTGTACTATACACCTTGTCTTTACTGGACACCATGTTGTTACACTTCATTGTGCTATACACCTTGTCTTTACTGGACACCATGTTGTTATACTTCATTGTATATATACACCTTGTCTTTACTGGACAACACCATGTTGTTACCTTCATTGTGCTATACACCTTGTCTTTACTGGACACCATGTTGTTACACTTCATTGTGCTATACACCTTGTTCTTTACTGGACACCATGTTGTGCTATTGCCTTGGACACCATGTTGTTATACTCTCACTGTACTATACATTGTTTTGCTGACATCATCTTGTTACACTTCATTGTGCTATACATGCTGTCTTACTTGACACCATGTTGTTACACTTCACTGTACTATACACCTTGTCTTTACTGGACACCATGTTGTTACACTTCATTGTGCTATACACCTTGTCTTTACTGGACACCATGTTGTCACATTCTCATTGTATATACACCTTGTCTTTACTGGACACACCATGTTGTTACATCTCATTGTGCTATACACCTTGTCTTTACTGGACACCATGTTGTTACACTTCATTGTGCTATACAGCTTGTCTTACTGGACACCATGTTGTTACACTTCATTGTACTATACACCTTGTTTTTACTGGACTCCATGTTGTTACATTCTTCATTGTGCTATACACCTTGTATTTACTGGACACCATGTTGTTACACTTCATTGTGCTATACACCTTGTCTTTACTGGACACCATGTTGTTACACTTCATTGTACTATACACCTTTTGTCTCTTACTGGACACCATGTTGTTACTTCACTTCATTGTGGACACCATATACACCATTGTACCATACACTTTGCCCATTGGACACACCATGTTGTTACACTTCATTGTGCTATACACCTTGTCTTTACTGGACACCATGTTGTTACACTTTCATTGTGCTATACACCTTGTCTTTACTGGACACCATGTTGTTATACTTCATTGTACTATACACCTTGTCTTTACTGGACACCATGTTGTTACACTTCATTGTGCTATACACCTTGTCTTTACTGGACACCATGTTGTTACACTTCATTGTGCTATACACCTTGTCTTTACTGGACACCATGTTGTTACACTTCATTGTGCTATACACCTTGTCTTTACTGGACACCATGTTGTTACTTCACTTCATTGTGCTATACACCTTGTTCTTACTGGACACCATGTTGTTACACTCTTCATTGTGCTATACACCTTGTCATTCTTTACACCTGGACACCATGTTACAAGTTACTCTTCATTGTACCTATACACCTTGTCTTTACTGGACACCATGTTGTTACACTTCATTGTGCTATACACCTTGTCTTTACTGGACACCATGTTGTTACTCTTCATTGTGCTATACACCTTGTCTTTACTGGACACCATGTTGTTATACTTCATTGTACTATACACCTTGTCTTTCATTACTGGACACCATGTTGTTACTTTCATTGTGCTATACACCTTGTCTTTACTGGACACCATGTTGTTACACTTCATTGTGCTATACACCTTGTTCTTTTACTGGACACTACATATGTTGTTATAACTTCATTGTGCTATACACCTTTGTCTTTACTTGACACCATGTTACTCTTCATTGTGCTATACACCTTGTTTTACTTGACACCATGTTGTTATAACTTCATTGTACTATACACCTTGTTCTTACTGGACACCATGTTGTTACTCTTCATTGTGCTATACACCTTGTCTTTACTGGACACCATGTTGTTACACTTCATTGTACTATACACCTTGTCTTTACTGGACACCATGTTGTTACTTCTTCATTGTGCTATACACCTTTGTCTTTACTGGACACCATGTTGTTACACTTCATTGTACTATACACCTTGTCTTTACTGGACACCATGTTGTTACACTTCATTGTGCTATACACTTTGTCCTTGACACCATGTTGTTACACTTCATTGTGCTATACACCCTTGTCTTTACTGGACACCATGTTGTTACACTTCATTGTGCTATACACCTTGTCTTTACTGGACACAATGTTGTTACACTTCATTGTGCTATACAATTTGTCTTTACTGGACAACCATGTTGTTACTCTTCATTGTGCTATACACCTTGTCTTACTGGACACCATGTTGTTACACTTCATTGTGCTATACACCTTGTCTTTACTGGACACCATGTTGTTACTACTTCATTGTGCTATACACCTTGTCTTCTTACTGGACACCATGTTGTTACCTTCATTGTGCTATACACCTTGTCTTTACTGGACACCATGTTGTTACACTTCATTGTACTATACACCTTGTCTTTACTGGACACCATGTTGTTACACTTCATTGTACTATACACCTTGTCTTTACTGGACACCATGTTGTTACACTTCATTGTGCTATACACCTTGTTTCTTACTGGACACCATGTTGTTACACTTCATTCTGCTATACACCTTGTCTTTACTGGACACCATGTTGTTACTCTTCATTGTGCTATACACCTTGTCTTTTACTTGACACCATGTTGTTATACTTCATTGTACTATACACCTTGTCTTACTGGACACCATGTTGTTACACTTCATTGTGCTATACACCTTGTCACTTTACTGGACACCATGTTGTTATAACTTCATTCTGCTATACACCTTGTCTTTACTGGACACCATGTTGTTACACTTCATTGTGCTATACACCTTGTCTTACTGGACACCATGTTGTTACACTTCATTGTGCTATACACCTTGTCTTACTGGACACCATGTTGTTACACTTCATTGTGCTATACACCTTGTCTTTACTGGACACCATGTTGTTACTTTCATTCTACTATACACCTTGTCTTTTACTGGACACCATGTTGTTATGCCTTCATTGTACTATACACCTTGTCTTTACTGGACACCATGTTGTTATACTTCATTGTGCTATACACCTTGTCTTTACTGGACATCATGTTGTTATACTTCATTGTACTATACACCTTGTGTCTTACTGGACACCATGTTGTTATAACTTCATTGTGCTATACACCTTGTCTTTACTGGACACCATGTTGTTACATCTTCATTGTAGCTATACACCTTGTCTTACTGGACACCATGTTGTTATTCTTCATTGTGCTATACACCTTGTCTTTACTGGACACCATGTTGTTATACTTCATTGTGCTATACACCTTGTTCTTTACTGGACACCATGTTGTTATAATTTCATTGTGCTATACACCTTGTCTTTACTGGACACCATGTTGTTACACTTTCATTGTGCTATACACCTTGTCTTTACTGGACACCATGTTGTTATATTTCATTGTACTATACACCTTGTCTTTACTGGACACCATGTTGTTACACTTCATTGTACTATACACCTTGTCTTTACTCTTACACTTACTGGACACCATGTTGTTACACTTCATTGTGCTATACACCTTGTCTTTACTGGACACCATGTTGTTACTCTTCATTGTGCTATACACCTTGTCTTTTTACTGGACACCATGTTGTTACACTTCATTGTACTATACACCTTGTCTTTACTGGACACCATGTTGTTACACTTCATTGTGCTATACACCTTGTCTTTACTGGACACCATGTTGTTACACTTCATTGTGCTATACACCTTGTCTTTACTGGACACCATGTTGTTACACTTCATTGTGCTATACACCTTGTCTTTACTGGACACCATGTTGTTACACTTCATTGTGCTATACACCTTGTCTCTTTACTGGACACCATGTTGTTACACTTCATTGTGCTATACACCTTGTCTTTACTGGACACCATGTTGTTATACTTCATTTGTACTATACACCTTGTCTTTACTGGACACCATGTTGTTACACTTCATTGTGCTATACACCTTTGTCTTTACTGGACACCATGTTGTTACTCTTTATACACACCTTGTCTTACTGGACACCATGTTATTATACTTCATTGTACTATACACCTTGTCTTCTTACTGGACACCATGTTGTTACACTTCATTGTGCTATACACCTTGTCTTTACTGGACACCATGTTGTTACACTTCATTGTGCTATACACCTTGTTCTTACTGGACACCATGTTGTTACACTTCATTGTGCTATACACCTTGTCTGGACACCATGTTGTTTACTGTGACACCATGTTGTTATACTTCATTGTACTATACACCTTGTCTTTTTACTGGACACCATGTTGTTACTCTTTCATTGTGCTATACACCTTGTTCTTTACTGGACACCATGTTGTTATACTTCATTGTACTATACACCTTGTCTTTACTGGACACCATGTTGTTACACTTCATTGTGCTATACACCTTGTCTTTACTGGACACCATGTTGTTATACTTCATTGTGCTATACACCTTGTCTTACTGGACACCATGTTGTTACACTTCATTGTGCTATACACCTTGTCTTTACTGGACACCATGTTGTTATACTTCATTGTACTATACACCTTGTTCTTTACTGGACACACCATGTTGTTACACTTCATTGTGCTATACACCTTGTTCTTTACTGGACACCATGTTGTTATAACTTCATTTTGCTATACACCTTTGTTTTTACTGGACACCATAAGTTACATTCTTCACCTGTTATACACCTTTACTGGACAACAACCATGTTGTTACACTTCATTGTGCTATACACCTTGTCTTTACTGGACACCATGTTGTTATACTTCATTGTACTATACACCTTGTCTTTACTGGACACCATGTTGTTACACTTCATTGTGCTATACACCTTGTCTTACTGGACACCATGTTGTTACACTTCATTGTACTATACACCTTGTTCTACTTACTTGACACCATGTTGTTACACTTCATTGTGCTATACACCCCTGTTTTTACTGGACACCATGTTGTTACACTTCATTGTGCTATACACCTTGTCTTACTGGACACCATGTTGTTACACTTCATTGTGCTATACACCTTGTCTTTACTGGACACCATGTTGTTACACTTCATTGTGCTATACACCTTGTCTTTACTGGACACCATGTTGTTATACTTCATTGTGCTATACACCTTGTTCTTTACTGGACACCATGTTGTTACACTTCATTGTGCTATACACATTGTCTTTACTGGACACCATGTTGTTACACTTCATTGTACTATACACCTTGTCTTACTGGACACCATGTTGTTACACTTCATTGTGCTATACACCTTGTCTTTACTGGACACCATGTTGTTACACTTCATTGTGCTATACACCTTTGTCTTTACTGGACACCATGTTGTTACACTTCATTGTGCTATACACCTTGTCTTTACTGGACATCATGTTGTTATACTTCATTGTACTATACACCTTGTCTTTACTGGACACCATGTTGTTACACTTCATTGTGCTATACACCTTGTCTTTACTGGACACCATGTTGTTACTCTTTCATTGTTTATATACACCTTGTTCTTTACTGGACACCATGTTGTTACACTTCATTGTGCTATACACCTTGTCTTTACTGGACACCATGTTGTTACACTTCATTGTGCTATACACCTTGTTTTACTGGACACCATGTTGTTACTCTTCATTGTACTATACACCTTGTCTCTTACTGGACACCATGTTGTTACACTTCATTGTACTATACACCTTGTCTTTACTGGACACCATGTTGTTACACTTCATTGTGCTATACACCTTGTCTTTACTGGACACCATGTTGTTACACTTCATTGTGCTATACACCTTGTTCTTTACTGGACACCATGTTGTTACACTTCATTGTGCTATACACCTTGTCTTTACTGGACACCATGTTGTTACACTTCATTGTGCTATACACCTTGTCTTACTGGACACCATGTTGTTATACTTTCATTGTGCTATACACCTTGTCTTTACTGGACACCATGTTGTTACACTTCATTGTTACCTATACACCTTGTCTTTACTGGACACCATGTTGTTACACTTCATTGTGCTATACACCTTGTCTTTACTGGACACCATGTTGTTACTCTCATTGTGCTTCACCTTGTCTTTACTGGAAAGCATGCCATATACACCTTGTCTTTACTGGACACACCATGTTGTTATACTTCATTGTGCTATACACCTTGTCTTTACTGGACACCATGTTGTTATACTTCATTGTACTATACACCTTGTCTTTACTGGACACCATGTTGTTACTCTTCATTGTGCTATACACCTTGTCTTTACTGGACACCATGTTGTTATACTTCATTCTACTATACACCTTGTCTTTACTGGACACCATGTTGTTACTCTTCATTGTGCTATACACCTTGTCTTTACTGGACACCATGTTGTTACACTTCATTGTGCTATACACCTTGTTTTACTGGACACCATGTTGTTACACTTCATTGTGCTATACACCTTGTCTTTACTGGACACCATGTTGTTACTCTTCATTGTGCTATACACCTTGTCTTTACTGGACACCATGTTGTTATACTTCATTGTGCTATACACCTTGTCTTTACTGGACACCATGTTGTTACACTTCATTGTGCTATACACCTTGTCTTTACTGGACACCATGTTGTTACTCTTCATTGTGCTATACACCTTGTCTTTACTGGACACCATGTTGTTATACACTTCATTGTGCTATACACCTTGTCTTTACTGGACACCATGTTGTTACACTTCATTGTGCTATACACCTTGTCTTTACTGGACACCATGTTGTTACACTTCATTGTACTATACACCTTGTCTTTACTGGACACCATGTTGTTACACTTCATTGTGCTATACACCTTGTCTTTACTGGACACCATGTTGTTACACTTCATTGTGCTATACACCTTGTCTTTACTGGACACCATGTTGTTACACTTCATTGTGCTATACACCTTGTCTTTACTGGACACCATGTTGTTACACTTCATTGTGCTATACACCTTGTCTTTACTGGACACCATGTTGTTACACTTCATTGTGCTATACACCTTTGTCTTTACTGGACACCATGTTGTTACACTTCATTGTGCTATACACCTTGTCTTTTACTGGACACCATGTTGTTACACTTTCATTGTGCTATACACCTTGTCTTTACTGGACACCATGTTGTTATACTTCATTGTGCTATACACCTTGTCTTTACTGGACACCATGTTGTTACTCTTCATTGTGCTATACACCTTGTCTTTACTGGACACCATGTTGTTATAACTTCATTGTGCTATACACCTTGTCTTTACTGGACACCATGTTGTTACACTTCATTGTGCTATACACCTTGTTGTCTTTACTGGACACCATGTTGTTACACTTCATTTGTGCTATACACCTTGTCTTTACTGGACACCATGTTGTTACTCTTCATTGTGCTATACACCTTGTCTTTACTGGACACCATGTTGTTACACTTCATTGTGCTATACACCTTGTCTTTACTGGACACCATGTTGTTACACTTCATTGTGCTATACACCTTGTCTTTACTGGACACCATGTTGTTACTCTTCATTGTGCTATACACCTTGTTCTTACTGGACACCATGTTGTTACACTTCATTGTGCTATACACCTTGTCTTTACTGGACACCATGTTGTTATACTTCATTGTGCTATACACCTTGTCTTTACTGGACACCATGTTGTTATAACTTCATTGTGCTATACACCTTGTCTTTACTGGACACCATGTTGTTATACACTTCATTGTACTATACACCTTGTCTTTACTGGACACATTGTACTATGTTGTTACTTCCTACTCTTCATTGTGCTATACACCTTGTCTTTACTGGACACCATGTTGTTATCACTTCATTGTACTATACACCTTGTCTTTACTGGACACCATGTTGTTATACTTCATTGTGCTATACACCTTGTCTTTACTGGACACCATGTTGTTACACTTCATTGTGCTATACATGCTGTCTTTACTGGACACCATGTTGTTACACTTCATTGTGCTATACACCTTGTCTTTACTGGACACCATGTTGTTACATGTTGTTACTTCATTGTGCTATACACCTTGTCTTTACTGGACACCATGTTGTTACACTTCATTGTGCTATACACCTTGTCTTTACTGGACACCATGTTGTTACACTTCATTGTGCTATACACCTTGTCTTTACTGGACACCATGTTGTTATACTTCATTGTGCTATACACCTTGTCTTTACTGGACACCATGTTGTTACACTTCATTGTGCTATACACCTTGTCTTTACTGGACACCATGTTGTTATACTTCATTGTACTATACACCTTGTCTTTACTGGATACCATGTTGTTACACTTCATTGTGCTATACACCTTGTCTCTTTACTGGACACCATGTTGTTATACTTCATTGTGCTATACACCTTGTCTTTACTGGACACCATGTTATCTTCATTGTGCTATACCCATTTCATTGTGCTATACACCTTGTCTTTACTGGACACCATGTTGTTACACTTCATTGTGCTATACACCTTGTCTTTACTGGACACCATGTTGTTACTCTTCATTGTGCTATACACCTTGTCTTTACTGGACACCATGTTGTTACACTTCATTGTGCTATACACCTTGTCTTTACTGGACACCATGTTGTTACACTTCATTGTGCTATACACCTTGTCTTTACTGGACACCATGTTGTTACACTTCATTGTGCTATACACCTTGTCTTTACTGGACACCATGTTGTTATACTTCATTGTGCTATACACCTTGTCTTTACTGGACACCATGTTGTTACTCTTCATTGTGCTATACACCTTGTCTTTACTGGACACCATGTTGTTACACTTCATTGTGCTATACACCTTGTCTTTACTGGACACCATGTTGTTACTCTTCATTGTGCTATACACCTTGTCTTTACTGGACACCATGTTGTTACTCTTCATTGTGCTATACACCTTGTCTTTACTGGACACCATGTTGTTACACTTCATTGTGCTATACACCTTGTCTTTACTGGACACCATGTTGTTATACTTCATTGTGCTATACACCTTGTCTTTACTGGACACCATGTTGTTACTCTTCATTGTGCTATACACCTTGTCTTTACTGGACACCATGTTGTTACACTTCATTGTGCTATACACCTTGTCTTTACTGGACACCATGTTGTTACACTTCATTGTGCTATACACCTTGTCTTTTACTGGACACCATGTTGTTACACTTCATTGTGCTATACACCTTGTCTTTACTGGACACCATGTTGTTACACTTCATTGTGCTATACACCTTGTCTTTACTGGACACCATGTTGTTACACTTCATTGTGCTATACACCTTGTCTTTACTGGACACCATGTTGTTACACTTCTAGTTGTGCTATACACCTTGTCTTTACTGGACACCATGTTGTTACACTTCATTGTGCTATACACCTTGTCTTTACTGGACACCATGTTGTTACACTTCATTGTACTATACACCTTGTCTTTACTGGACACCATGTTGTTACACTTCATTGTGCTATACACCTTGTCTTTACTGGACACCATGTTGTTACACTTCATTGTGCTATACACCTTGTCTTTTACTGGACACCATGTTGTTACACTTCATTGTGCTATACACCTTGTCTTTACTGGACACCATGTTGTTACACTTCATTGTACTATACACCTTGTCTTTACTGGACACCATGTTGTTACACTTCATTGTACTATACACCTTGTCTTTACTGGACACCATGTTGTTACACTTCATTGTGCTATACACCTTGTCTTTACTGGACACCATGTTGTTACACTTCATTGTGCTATACACCTTGTCTTTACTGGACACCATGTTGTTACACTTCATTGTGCTATACACCTTGTCTTTACTGGACACCATGTTGTTACACTTCATTGTGCTATACACCTTGTCTTTACTGGACACCATGTTGTTACACTTCATTGTGCTATACACCTTGTCTTTACTGGACACCATGTTGTTACACTTCATTGTGCTATACACCTTGTCTTTACTGGACACCATGTTGTTACACTTCATTGTGCTATACACCTTGTCTTTACTGGACACCATGTTGTTACACTTCATTGTGCTATACACCTTGTTTTTACTGGACACCATGTTGCTACACTTCGTTGTGCTATACACCTTGTCTTTACTGGACACCATGTTGTTACACTTCATTGTGCTATACACCTTGTCTTTACTGGACACCATGTTGTTATACTTCATTGTGCTATACACCTTGTCTTTACTGGACACCATGTTGTTACACTTCATTGTGCTATACACCTTGTCTTTACTGGACACCATGTTGTTACACTTCATTGTGCTATACACCTTGTCTTTACTGGACACCATGTTGTTACTTCATTGTGCTATACACCTTGTCTTTACTGGACACCATGTTGATATACTTCATTGTGCTATACACCATGTTTTTACTGGACACCATGTTGTTACACTTCATTGTGCTATACACCTTGTCTTTACTGGACACCATGTTGTTACTCTTCATTGTGCTATACACCTTGTCTTTACTGGACACCATGTTGTTACACTTCATTGTGCTATACACCTTGTCTTTACTGGACACCATGTTGTTACACTTCATTGTACTATACACCTTGTCTTTACTGGACACCATGTTGTTACACTTCATTGTGCTATACACCTTGTCTTTACTGGACACCATGTTGTTACACTTCATTGTGCTATACACCTTGTCTTTACTGGACACCATGTTGTTACACTTCATTGTGCTATACACCTTGTCTTTACTGGACACCATGTTGTTACACTTCATTGTGCTATACACCTTGTCTTTACTGGACACCATGTTGTTACACTTCATTGTGCTATACACCTTGTCTTTACTGGACACCATGTTGTTACACTTCATTGTGCTATACACCTTGTCTTTACTGGACACCATGTTGTTATACTTCATTGTGCTATACACCTTGTCTTTACTGGACACCATGTTGTTACACTTCATTGTGCTATACACCTTGTCTTTACTGGACACCATGTTGTTATACTTCATTGTGCTATACACCTTGTCTTTACTGGACACCATGTTGTTACACTTCATTGTGCTATACACCTTGTCTTTACTGGACACCATGTTGTTATACTTCATTGTGCTATACACCTTGTCTTTACTGGACACCATGTTGTTACACTTCATTGTGCTATACACCTTGTCTTTACTGGACACCATGTTGTTACACTTCATTGTGCTATACACCTTGTCTTTACTGGACACCATGTTGTTACACTTCATTGTGCTATACACCTTGTCTTTACTGGACACCATGTTGTTATACTTCATTGTACTATACACCTTGTCTTTACTGGACACCATGTTGTTACTCTTCATTGTGCTATACACCTTGTTCTTTACTGGACACCATGTTGTTATACTTCATTGTACTATACACCTTGTCTTTACTG
Source organism: Tachypleus tridentatus (assembly GCF_004210375.1). Classification (NCBI taxonomy): domain Eukaryota; kingdom Metazoa; phylum Arthropoda; class Merostomata; order Xiphosura; family Limulidae; genus Tachypleus; species Tachypleus tridentatus. The sequence continues at coordinate 104,585,841 of NC_134827.1, forward strand.
GACACCATGTTGTTACTCTTCATTGTACTATACACCTTGTCTTTACTGGACACCATGTTGTTACACTTCATTGTGCTATACACCCTGTTTTTACTGGACACCATGTTGTTACACTTCATTGTGCTATACACCTTGTCTTTACTGGACACCATGTTGTTACACTTCATTGTGCTATACACCTTGTCTTTACTGGACACCATGTTGTTACACTTCATTGTGCTATACACCTTGTCTTTACTGGACACCATGTTGTTACACTTCATTGTGCTATACACCTTGTCTTTACTGGACACCATGTTGTTACACTTCATTGTGCTATACACCTTGTCTTTACTGGACACCATGTTGTTACACTTCATTGTGCTATACACCTTGTCTTTACTGGACACCATGTTGTTACACTTCATTGTGCTATACACCTTGTCTTTACTGGACACCATGTTGTTACACTTCATTGTGCTATACACCTTGTCTTTACTGGACACCATGTTGTTACACTTCATTGTGCTATACACCTTGTCTTTACTGGACACCATGTTGTTACACTTCATTGTACTATACACCTTGTCTTTACTGGACACCATGTTGTTACACTTCATTGTGCTATACACCTTGTCTTTACTGGACACCATGTTGTTACACTTCATTGTGCTATACACCTTGTCTTTACTGGACACCATGTTGTTACACTTCATTGTGCTATACACCTTGTCTTTACTGGACACCATGTTGTTACACTTCATTGTGCTATACACCTTGTCTTTACTGGACACCATGTTGTTACACTTCATTGTGCTATACACCTTGTCTTTACTGGACACCATGTTGTTACACTTCATTGTGCTATACACCTTGTCTTTACTGGACACCATGTTGTTATACTTCATTGTACTATACACCTTGTCTTTACTGGACACCATGTTGTTACACTTCATTGTGCTATACACCTTGTCTTTACTGGACACCATGTTGTTACACTTCATTGTGCTATACACCTTGTCTTTTACTGGACACCATGTTGTTACACTTCATTGTGCTATACACCTTGTCTTTACTGGACACCATGTTGTTACACTTCATTGTGCTATACACCTTGTCTTTACTGGACACCATGTTGTTACTCTTCATTGTGCTATACACCTTGTCTTTACTGGACACCATGTTGTTACACTTCATTGTGCTATACACCTTGTCTTTACTGGACACCATGTTGTTATACTTCATTGTACTATACACCTTGTCTTTACTGGACACCATGTTGTTACACTTCATTGTGCTATACACCTTGTCTTTACTGGACACCATGTTGTTATACTTCATTGTACTATACACCTTGTCTTTACTGGACACCATGTTGTTACACTTCATTGTGCTATACACCTTGTCTTTACTGGACACCATGTTGTTACACTTCATTGTGCTATACACCTTGTCTTTACTGGACACCATGTTGTTACACTTCATTGTGCTATACACCTTGTCTTTACTGGACACCATGTTGTTATACTTCATTTACTGGACACCATGTTGTTACACTTCATTGTGCTATACACCTTGTCTTTACTGGACACCATGTTGTTATACTTCATTGTGCTATACACCTTGTCTTTACTGGACACCATGTTGTTACTCTTCATTGTGCTATACACCTTGTCTTTACTGGACACCATGTTGTTACACTTCATTGTGCTATACACCTTGTCTTTACTGGACACCATGTTGTTACACTTCATTGTGCTATACACCTTGTCTTTACTGGACACCATGTTGTTATACTTCATTGTGCTATACACCTTGTCTTTACTGGACACCATGTTGTTACTCTTCATTGTGCTATACACCTTGTCTTTACTGGACACCATGTTGTTACACTTCATTGTGCTATACACCTTGTCTTTACTGGACACCATGTTGTTACACTTCATTGTGCTATACACCTTGTCTTTACTGGACACCATGTTGTTACACTTCATTGTGCTATACACCTTGTCTTTACTGGACACCATGTTGTTATACTTCATTGTGCTATACACCTTGTCTTTACTGGACACCATGTTGTTACACTTCATTGTGCTATACACCTTGTCTTTACTGGACACCATGTTGTTACACTTCATTGTACTATACACCTTGTCTTTACTGGACACCATGTTGTTACACTTCATTGTGCTATACACCTTGTCTTTACTGGACACCATGTTGTTACACTTCATTGTGCTATACACCTTGTCTTTACTGGACACCATGTTGTTACACTTCATTGTGCTATACACCTTGTCTTTACTGGACACCATGTTGTTACACTTCATTGTGCTATACACCTTGTCTTTACTGGACACCATGTTGTTACACTTCATTGTGCTATACACCTTGTCTTTACTGGACACCATGTTGTTACACTTCATTGTGCTATACACCTTGTCTTTACTGGACACCATGTTGTTACACTTCATTGTGCTATACACCTTGTCTTTACTGGACACCATGTTGTTACACTTCATTGTGCTATACACCTTGTCTTTACTGGACACCATGTTGTTATACTTCATTGTACTATACACCTTGTCTTTACTGGACACCATGTTGTTACACTTCATTGTGCTATACACCTTGTCTTTACTGGACACCATGTTGTTACACTTCATTGTGCTATACACCTTGTCTTTACTGGACACCATGTTGTTACACTTCATTGTGCTATACACCTTGTCTTTACTGGACACCATGTTGTTACACTTCATTGTGCTATACACCTTGTCTTTACTGGACACCATGTTGTTACTCTTCATTGTGCTATACACCTTGTCTTTACTGGACACCATGTTGTTACACTTCATTGTGCTATACACCTTGTCTTTACTGGACACCATGTTGTTACACTTCATTGTGCTATACACCTTGTCTTTACTGGACACCATGTTGTTACACTTCATTGTGCTATACACCTTGTCTTTACTGGACACCATGTTGTTACACTTCATTGTGCTATACACCTTGTCTTTACTGGACACCATGTTGTTACACTTCATTGTGCTATACACCTTGTCTTTACTGGACACCATGTTGTTACACTTCATTGTGCTATACACCTTGTCTTTACTGGACACCATGTTGTTACCTTCATTGTGCTATACACCTTGTCTTTACTGGACACCATGTTGTTACACTTCATTGTGCTATACACCTTGTCTTTACTGGACACCATGTTGTTATACTTCATTGTACTATACACCTTGTCTTTACTGGACACCATGTTGTTACACTTCATTGTGCTATACACCTTGTCTTTACTGGACACCATGTTGTTACACTTCATTGTACTATACACCTTGTCTTTACTGGACACCATGTTGTTACACTTCATTGTGCTATACACCTTGTCTTTACTGGACACCATGTTGTTACACTTCATTGTGCTATACACCTTGTCTTTACTGGACACCATGTTGTTACACTTCATTGTGCTATACACCTTGTCTTTACTGGACACCATGTTGTTACACTTCATTGTGCTATACACCTTGTCTTTACTGGACACCATGTTGTTACACTTCATTGTGCTATACACCTTGTCTTTACTGGACACCATGTTGTTACACTTCATTGTGCTATACACCTTGTCTTTACTGGACACCATGTTGTTACACTTCATTGTGCTATACACCTTGTCTTTACTGGACACCATGTTGTTACACTTCATTGTGCTATACACCTTGTCTTTACTGGACACCATGTTGTTACACTTCATTGTGCTATACACCTTGTCTTTACTGGACACCATGTTGTTACACTTCATTGTGCTATACACCTTGTCTTTACTGGACACCATGTTGTTACACTTCATTGTGCTATACACCTTGTCTGTTTACTGGACACCATGTTGTTACACTTCATTGTACTATACACCTTGTCTTTACTTGACACCATGTTGTTACACTTCATTGTGCTATACACCTTGTCTTTACTGGACACCATGTTGTTATACTTCATTGTGCTATACACCTTGTCTTTACTGGACACCATGTTGTTACACTTCATTGTGCTATACACCTTGTCTTTACTGGACACCATGTTGTTATACTTCATTGTGCTATACACCTTGTCTTTACTGGACACCATGTTGTTATACTTCATTGTGCTATACACCTTGTCTTTACTGGACACCATGTTGTTACACTTCATTGTGCTATACACCTTGTCTTTACTGGACACCATGTTGTTATACTTCATTGTGCTATACACCTTGTCTTTACTGGACACCATGTTGTTACACTTCATTGTGCTATACACCTTGTCTTTACTGGACACCATGTTGTTATACTTCATTGTGCTATACACCTTGTCTTTACTGGACACCATGTTGTTACACTTCATTGTGCTATACACCTTGTCTTTACTGGACACCATGTTGTTACACTTCATTGTGCTATACACCTTGTCTTTACTGGACACCATGTTGTTACACTTCATTGTGCTATACACCTTGTCTTTACTGGACACCATGTTGTTACACTTCATTGTGCTATACACCTTGTCTTTACTGGACACCATGTTGTTACACTTCATTGTGCTATACACCTTGTCTTTACTGGACACCATGTTGTTACACTTCATTGTGCTATACACCTTGTCTTTACTGGACACCATGTTGTTACACTTCATTGTGCTATACACCTTGTCTTTACTGGACACCATGTTGTTACACTTCATTGTGCTATACACCTTGTCTTTACTGGACACCATGTTGTTACACTTCATTGTGCTATACACCTTGTCTTTACTGGACACCATGTTGTTACACTTCATTGTGCTATACACCTTGTCTTTACTGGACACCATGTTGTTACACTTCATTGTGCTATACACCTTGTCTTTACTGGACACCATGTTGTTACACTTCATTGTGCTATACACCTTGTCTTTACTGGACACCATGTTGTTACACTTCATTGTGCTATACACCTTGTCTTTACTGGACACCATGTTGTTATACTTCATTGTACTATACACCTTGTCTTTACTGGACACCATGTGTTACACTTCATTGTGCTATACACCTTGTCTTTACTGGACACCATGTTGTTATACTTCATTGTGCTATACACCTTGTCTTTACTGGACACCATGTTGTTACACTTCATTGTGCTATACACCTTGTCTTTACTGGACACCATGTTGTTACACTTCATTGTGCTATACACCTTGTCTTTACTGGACACCATGTTGTTACACTTCATTGTGCTATACACCTTGTCTTTACTGGACACCATGTTGTTATACTTCATTGTGCTATACACCTTGTCTTTACTGGACACCATGTTGTTACACTTCATTGTGCTATACACCTTGTCTTTACTGGACACCATGTTGTTACACTTCATTGTGCTATACACCTTGTCTTTACTGGACACCATGTTGTTACACTTCATTGTGCTATACACCTTGTCTTTACTGGACACCATGTTGTTACACTTCATTGTGCTATACACCTTGTCTTTACTGGACACCATGTTGTTACACTTCATTGTGCTATACACCTTGTCTTTACTGGACACCATGTTGTTACACTTCATTGTACTATACACCTTGTCTTTACTGGACACCATGTTGTTACACTTCATTGTGCTATACACCTTGTCTTTACTGGACACCATGTTGTTACACTTCATTGTACTATACACCTTGTCTTTACTGGACACCATGTTGTTACACTTCATTGTGCTATACACCTTGTCTTTACTGGACACCATGTTGTTACACTTCATTGTGCTATACACCTTGTCTTTACTGGACACCATGTTGTTACACTTCACCTTGTGCTATACACCTTGTCTTTACTGGACACCATGTTGTTACACTTCATTGTACTATACACCTTGTCTTTACTGGACACCATGTTGTTACTCTTCATTGTGCTATACACCTTGTCTTTACTGGACACCATGTTGTTACTTCACTTCTATTGTGCTATACACCTTGTCTTTACTGGACACCATGTTGTTACACTCTTCATTGTGCTATACACCTTGTCTTTACTGGACACCATGTTGTTACACTTCATTGTGCTATACACCTTGTCTTTACTGGACACCATGTTGTTATACTTCATTGTACTATACACCTTGTCTTTACTGGACACCATGTTGTTACACTTCATTGTGCTATACACCTTGTCTTTACTGGACACCATGTTGTTACACTTCATTGTACTATACACCTTGTCTTTACTGGACACCATGTTGTTACACTTCATTGTGCTATACACCTTGTCTTTACTGGACACCATGTTGTTACACTTCATTGTGCTATACACCTTGTCTTTACTGGACACCATGTTGTTACACTTCATTGTGCTATACACCTTGTCTTTACTGGACACCATGTTGTTACACTTCATTGTGCTATACACCTTGTCATTGTTTACTGGACACCATGTTGTTATACTTCATTGTACTATACACCTTGTCTTTACTGGACACCATGTTGTTACACTTCATTGTGCTATACACCTTGTCTTTACTGGACACCATGTTGTTACACTTCATTGTGCTATACACCTTGTCTTTACTGGACACCATGTTGTTACACTTCATTGTGCTATACACCTTGTCTTTACTGGACACCATGTTGTTACTCTTCATTGTGCTATACACCTTGTCTTTACTGGACACCATGTTGTTACACTTCATTGTGCTATACACCTTGTCTTTACTGGACACCATGTTGTTACACTTCATTGTGCTATACACCTTGTCTTTACTGGACACCATGTTGTTACTCTTCATTGTGCTATACACCTTGTCTTTACTGGACACCATGTTGTTACACTTCATTGTACTATACACCTTGTCTTTACTGGACACCATGTTGTTACACTTCATTGTGCTATACACCTTGTCTTTACTGGACACCATGTTGTTATACTTCATTGTGCTATACACCTTGTCTTTACTGGACACCATGTTGTTACACTTCATTGTGCTATACACCTTGTCTTTACTGGACACCATGTTGTTACTCTTCATTGTGCTATACACCTTGTCTTTACTGGACACCATGTTGTTATACTTCATTGTACTATACACCTTGTCTTTACTGGACACCATGTTGTTACACTTCATTGTGCTATACACCTTGTCTTTACTGGACACCATGTTGTTATACTTCATTGTGCTATACACCTTGTCTTTACTGGACACCATGTTGTTACACTTCATTGTGCTATACACCTTGTCTTTACTGGACACCATGTTGTTACACTTCATTGTGCTATACACCTTGTCTTTACTGGACACCATGTTGTTATACTTCATTGTACTATACACCTTGTCTTTACTGGACACCATGTTGTTACACTTCATTGTGCTATACACCTTGTCTTTACTGGACACCATGTTGTTACACTTCATTGTGCTATACACCTTGTCTTTACTGGACACCATGTTGTTACACTTCATTGTGCTATACACCTTGTCTTTACTGGACACCATGTTGTTACTCTTCATTGTGCTATACACCTTGTCTTTACTGGACACCATGTTGTTACACTTCATTGTGCTATACACCTTGTCTTTACTGGACACCATGTTGTTACACTTCATTGTGCTATACACCTTGTCTTTACTGGACACCATGTTGTTACACTTCATTGTGCTATACACCTTGTCTTTACTGGACACCATGTTGTTACACTTCATTGTGCTATACACCTTGTCTTTACTGGACACCATGTTGTTACTCTTCATTGTGCTATACACCTTGTCTTTACTGGACACCATGTTGTTACACTTCATTGTGCTATACACCTTGTCTTTACTGGACACCATGTTGTTACACTTCATTGTGCTATACACCTTGTCTTTACTGGACACCATGTTGTTACACTTCATTGTGCTATACACCTTGTCTTTACTGGACACCATGTTACACTTCATTGTACTATACACCTTGTTTTACTTGACACCATGTTGTTACACTTCATTGTACTATACACCTTGTTTTTTACTGGACACCATGTTGTTATACTTCATTGTGCTATACACCTTGTCTTTACTGGACACCATGTTGTTACACTTCATTGTGCTATACACCTTGTCTTTACTGGACACCATGTTGTTACTCTTCATTGTGCTATACACCTTGTCTTTACTGGACACCATGTTGTTACACTTCATTGTACTATACACCTTGTCTTTACTGGACACCATGTTGTTACACTTCATTGTGCTATACACCTTGTCTTTACTGGACACCATGTTGTTACACTTCATTGTGCTATACACCTTGTCTTTACTGGACACCATGTTGTTACACTTCATTGTGCTATACACCTTGTCTTTACTTGATACCATGTTGTTACACTTCATTGTGCTATACACCTTGTCTTTACTGGACACCATGTTGTTACACTTCATTGTGCTATACACCTTGTCTTTACTGGACACCATGTTGTTATACTTCATTGTGCTATACACCTTGTCTTTACTGGACACCATGTTGTTACACTTCATTGTACTATACACCTTGTCTTTACTGGACACCATGTTGTTACACTTCATTGTGCTATACACCTTGTCTTTACTGGACACCATGTTGTTACACTTCATTGTGCTATACACCTTGTCTTTACTGGACACCATGTTGTTACACTTCATTGTACTATACACCTTGTCTTTACTGGACACCATGTTGTTACACTTCATTGTGCTATACACCTTGTCTTTACTGGACACCATGTTGTTACACTTCATTGTGCTATACACCTTGTCTTTACTGGACACCATGTTGTTACACTTCATTGTGCTATACACCTTGTCTTTACTGGACACCATGTTGTTACACTTCATTGTGCTATACACCTTGTCTTTACTGGACACCATGTTGTTACACTTCATTGTGCTATACACCTTGTCTTTACTGGACACCATGTTGTTACACTTCATTGTGCTATACACCTTGTCTTTACTGGACACCATGTTGTTACACTTCATTGTGCTATACACCTTGTTTTACTGGACACCATGTTGTTACACTTCATTGTGCTATACACCTTGTCTTTACTGGACACCATGTTGTTACACTTCATTGTGCTATACACCTTGTCTTTACTGGACACCATGTTGTTACACTTCATTGTGCTATACACCTTGTCTTTACTGGACACCATGTTGTTACACTTCATTGTGCTATACACCTTGTCTTTACTGGACACCATGTTGTTACACTTCATTGTGCTATACACCTTGTCTTTACTGGACACCATGTTGTTACACTTCATTGTGCTATACACCTTGTCTTTACTGGACACCATGTTGTTACACTTCATTGTGCTATACACCTTGTCTTTACTGGACACCATGTTGTTACACTTCATTGTGCTATACACCTTGTCTTTACTGGACACCATGTTGTTACACTTCATTGTGCTATACACCTTGTCTTTACTGGACACCATGTTGTTACACTTCATTGTGCTATACACCTTGTCTTTACTGGACACCATGTTGTTACACTTCATTGTGCTATACACCTTGTCTTTACTGGACACCATGTTGTTATACTTCATTGTACTATACACCTTGTCTTTACTGGACACCATGTTGTTACACTTCATTGTGCTATACACCTTGTCTTTACTGGACACCATGTTGTTACACTTCATTGTGCTATACACCTTGTCTTTACTGGACACCATGTTGTTACACTTCATTGTGCTATACACCTTGTTTTACTTGACACCATGTTGTTACACTTCATTGTGCTATACACCTTGTCTTTACTGGACACCATGTTGTTACACTTCATTGTGCTATACACCTTGTTTTACTTGACACCATGTTGTTACACTTCATTGTGCTATACACCTTGTCTTTACTGGACACCATGTTGTTACACTTCATTGTGCTATACACCTTGTCTTTACTGGACACCATGTTGTTACACTTCATTGTGCTATACACCTTGTCTTTACTGGACACCATGTTGTTACACTTCATTGTGCTATACACCTTGTCTTTACTGGACACCATGTTGTTACACTTCATTGTGCTATACACCTTGTTTTACTTGACACCATGTTGTTACACTTCATTGTGCTATACACCTTGTTTTACTTGACACCATGTTGTTACACTTCATTGTGCTATACACCTTGTCTTTACTGGACACCATGTTGTTACACTTCATTGTGCTATACACCTTGTCTTTACTGGACACCATGTTGTTACACTTCATTGTGCTATACACCTTGTTTTACTTGACACCATGTTGTTACACTTCATTGTGCTATACACCTTGTCTTTACTGGACACCATGTTGTTACACTTCATTGTGCTATACACCTTGTCTTTACTGGACACCATGTTGTTACACTTCATTGTGCTATACACCTTGTCTTTACTGGACACCATGTTGTTACACTTCATTGTGCTATACACCTTGTCTTTACTGGACACCATGTTGTTACACTTCATTGTGCTATACACCTTGTCTTTACTGGACACCATGTTGTTATACTTCATTGTACTATACACCTTGTCTTTACTGGACACCATGTTGTTACACTTCATTGTGCTATACACCTTGTCTTTACTGGACACCATGTTGTTACACTTCATTGTGCTATACACCTTGTTTTTACTGGACACCATGTTGTTACACTTCATTGTGCTATACACCTTGTCTTTACTGGACACCATGTTGTTATACTTCATTGTGCTATACACCTTGTCTTTACTGGACACCATGTTGTTACACTTCATTGTGCTATACACCTTGTCTTTACTGGACACCATGTTGTTACACTTCATTGTGCTATACACCTTGTTTTACTTGACACCATGTTGTTACACTTCATTGTGCTATACACCTTGTCTTTACTGGACACCATGTTGTTACACTTCATTGTGCTATACACCTTGTCTTTACTGGACACCATGTTGTTACACTTCATTGTGCTATACACCTTGTCTTTACTGGACACCATGTTGTTACACTTCATTGTGCTATACACCTTGTCTTTACTGGACACCATGTTGTTACACTTCATTGTGCTATACACCTTGTCTTTACTGGACACCATGTTGTTACACTTCATTGTGCTATACACCTTGTCTTTACTGGACACCATGTTGTTACACTTCATTGTGCTATACACCTTGTCTTTACTGGACACCATGTTGTTACACTTCATTGTGCTATACACCTTGTCTTTACTGGACACCATGTTGTTACACTTCATTGTGCTATACACCTTGTCTTTACTGGACACCATGTTGTTACACTTCATTGTGCTATACACCTTGTCTTTACTGGACACCATGTTGTTACACTTCATTGTGCTATACACCTTGTCTTTACTGGACACCATGTTGTTACACTTCATTGTGCTATACACCTTGTCTTTACTGGACACCATGTTGTTACACTTCATTGTGCTATACACCTTGTCTTTACTGGACACCATGTTGTTACACTTCATTGTGCTATACACCTTGTCTTTACTGGACACCATGTTGTTACACTTCATTGTGCTATACACCTTGTCTTTACTGGACACCATGTTGTTACACTTCATTGTGCTATACACCTTGTCTTTACTGGACACCATGTTGTTACACTTCATTGTGCTATACACCTTGTCTTTACTGGACACCATGTTGTTACACTTCATTGTGCTATACACCTTGTCTTTACTGGACACCATGTTGTTACACTTCATTGTGCTATACACCTTGTCTTTACTGGACACCATGTTGTTACACTTCATTGTGCTATACACCTTGTCTTTACTGGACACCATGTTGTTACACTTCATTGTGCTATACACCTTGTTTTTACTGGACACCATGTTGTTACACTTCATTGTGCTATACACCTTGTCTTTACTGGACACCATGTTGTTACACTTCATTGTGCTATACACCTTGTCTTTACTGGACACCATGTTGTTACACTTCATTGTACTATACACCTTGTCTTTACTGGACACCATGTTGTTACACTTCATTGTGCTATACACCTTGTCTTTACTGGACACCATGTTGTTACACTTCATTGTGCTATACACCTTGTCTTTACTGGACACCATGTTGTTACACTTCATTGTACTATACACCTTGTCTTTACTGGACACCATGTTGTTACACTTCATTGTGCTATACACCTTGTCTTTACTGGACACCATGTTGTTACACTTCATTGTGCTATACACCTTGTCTTTACTGGACACCATGTTGTTACACTTCATTGTGCTATACACCTTGTCTTTACTGGACACCATGTTGTTACACTTCATTGTGCTATACACCTTGTCTTTACTGGACACCATGTTGTTATACTTCATTGTACTATACACTTTGTCTTTACTGGACACCATGTTGTTACACTTCATTGTGCTATACACCTTGTCTTTACTGGACACCATGTTGTTACACTTCATTGTGCTATACACCTTGTCTTTACTGGACACCATGTTGTTACACTTCATTGTGCTATACACCTTGTCTTTACTGGACACCATGTTGTTACACTTCATTGTGCTATACACCTTGTCTTTACTGGACACCATGTTGTTACACTTCATTGTGCTATACACCTTGTGTTTTACTGGACACCATGTTGTTACACTTCATTGTGCTATACACCTTGTCTTTACTGGACACCATGTTGTTACACTTCATTGTGCTATACACCTTGTCTTTACTGGACACCATGTTGTTACACTTCATTGTGCTATACACCTTGTCTTTACTTGACACCATGTTGTTACACTTCATTGTACTATACACCTTGTCTTTACTGGACACCATGTTGTTACACTTCATTGTGCTATACACCTTGTTTTTACTGGACACCATGTTGTTACTCTTCATTGTGCTATACACCTTGTCTTTACTGGACACCATGTTGTTACACTTCATTGTGCTATACACCTTGTCTTTACTGGACACCATGTTGTTACACTTCATTGTGCTATACACCTTGTCTTTACTGGACACCATGTTGTTATACTTCATTGTACTATACACCTTGTCTTTTACTGGACACCATGTTGTTACACTTCATTGTGCTATACACCTTGTCTTTACTGGACACCATGTTGTTACACTTCATTGTGCTATACACCTTGTTTTACTTTACACCATGTTGTTACACTTCATTGTGCTATACACCTTGTCTTTACTGGACACCATGTTGTTACACTTCATTGTGCTATACACCTTGTCTTTACTGGACACCATGTTGTTATACTTCATTGTACTATACACCTTGTCTTTACTGGACACCATGTTGTTACTCTTCATTGTGCTATACACCTTGTCTTTACTGGACACCATGTTGTTACACTTCATTGTGCTATACACCTTGTTTTACTGGACACCATGTTGTTACACTTCATTGTGCTATACACCTTGTTTTACTTGACACCATGTTGTTACACTTCATTGTGCTATACACCTTGTCTTTACTGGACACCATGTTGTTACACTTCATTGTGCTATACACCTTGTCTTTACTGGACACCATGTTGTTACACTTCATTGTACTATACACCTTGTCTTTACTGGACACCATGTTGTTACACTTCATTGTGCTATACACCTTGTCTTTACTGGACACCATGTTGTTACACTTCATTGTGCTATACATCCTGTTTTTACTGGACACCATGTTGTTACACTTCATTGTGCTATACACCTTGTTTTACTTGACACCATGTTGTTACACTTCATTGTGCTATACACCTTGTCTTTACTGGACACCATGTTGTTACACTTCATTGTGCTATACACCTTGTCTTTACTGGACACCATGTTGTTACACTTCATTGTGCTATACACCTTGTCTTTACTGGACACCATGTTGTTACACTTCATTGTGCTATACACCTTGTCTTTACTGGACACCATGTTGTTACACTTCATTGTGCTATACACCTTGTCTTTACTGGACACCATGTTGTTACACTTCATTGTACTATACACCTTGTCTTTACTGGACACCATGTTGTTACACTTCATTGTGCTATACACCTTGTCTTTACTGGACACCATGTTGTTACACTTCATTGTACTATACACCTTGTCTTTACTGGACACCATGTTGTTACACTTCATTGTGCTATACACCTTGTCTTTACTGGACACCATGTTGTTACACTTCATTGTACTATACACCTTGTCTTTACTGGACACCATGTTGTTACACTTCATTGTGCTATACACCTTGTCTTTACTGGACACCATGTTGTTATACTTCATTGTGCTATACACCTTGTCTTTACTGGACACCATGTTGTTACACTTCATTGTGCTATACACCTTGTCTTTACTGGACACCATGTTGTTATACTTCATTGTGCTATACACCTTGTCTTTACTGGACACCATGTTGTTACACTTCATTGTGCTATACACCTTGTCTTTACTGGACACCATGTTGTTACACTTCATTGTGCTATACACCTTGTCTTTACTGGACACCATGTTGTTACACTTCATTGTGCTATACACCTTGTCTTTACTGGACACCATGTTGTTACACTTCATTGTGCTATACACCTTGTTTTACTTGACACCATGTTGTTACACTTCATTGTGCTATACACCTTGTCTTTACTGGACACCATGTTGTTACACTTCATTGTGCTATACACCTTGTCTTTACTGGACACCATGTTGTTACACTTCATTGTGCTATACACCTTGTCTTTACTGGACACCATGTTGTTACACTTCATTGTGCTATACACCTTGTCTTTACTGGACACCATGTTGTTACACTTCATTGTGCTATACACCTTGTCTTTACTTGACACCATGTTGTTACACTTCATTGTACTATACACCTTGTCTTTACTGGACACCATGTTGTTACACTTCATTGTGCTATACACCTTGTTTTTACTGGACACCATGTTGTTACACTTCATTGTGCTATACACCTTGTCTTTACTGGACACCATGTTGTTACACTTCATTGTACTATACACCTTGTCTTTACTGGACACCATGTTGTTACACTTCATTGTGCTATACATGCTGTCTTTACTGGACACCATGTTGTTACACTTCATTGTGCTATACACCTTGTTTTACTTGACACCATGTTGTTACACTTCATTGTGCTATACACCTTGTCTTTACTGGACACCATGTTGTTACACTTCATTGTGCTATACACCTTGTCTTTACTGGACACCATGTTGTTACACTTCATTGTGCTATACACCTTTCTTTACTGGACACCATGTTGTTACACTTCATTGTACTATACACCTTGTCTTTACTGGACACCATGTTGTTACACTTCATTGTGCTATACACCTTGTCTTTACTGGACACCATGTTGTTACACTTCATTGTGCTATACACCTTGTTTTTACTGGACACCATGTTGTTACACTTCATTGTGCTATACACCTTGTTTTTACTGGACACCATGTTGTTACACTTCATTGTGCTATACACCTTGTCTTTACTTGACACCATGTTGTTACACTTCATTGTACTATACACCTTGTCTTTACTGGACACCATGTTGTTACACTTCATTGTGCTATACATGCTGTCTTTACTTGACACCATGTTGTTACACTTCATTGTACTATACATGCTGTCTTTACTTGACACCATGTTGTTACACTTCATTGTGCTATACACCTTGTCTTTACTGGACACCATGTTGTTACACTTCATTGTGCTATACATTTTGTCTTTACTGGACACCATGTTGTTACACTTCATTGTGCTATACACCTTGTCTTTACTGGACACCATGTTGTTACTCTTCATTGTGCTATACACCTTGTTTTTACTGGACACCATGTTGTTACACTTCATTGTGCTATACACCTTGTCTTTACTGGACACCATGTTGTTACACTTCATTGTGCTATACACCTTGTCTTTACTGGACACCATGTTGTTACACTTCATTGTACTATACATGCTGTCTTTACTTGACACCATGTTGTTACACTTTATTGTACTATACACCTTGTCTTTACTGGACGCCATGTTGTTATACTTCATTGTGCTATACATTTTGTCTTTACTGGACACCATGTTGTTACTCTTCATTGTGCTATACACCTTGTCTTTACTGGACACCATGTTGTTACACTTCATTGTGCTATACACCTTGTCTTTACTGGACACCATGTTGTTACACTTCATTGTGCTATACACCTTGTCTTTACTGGACACCATGTTGTTACACTTCATTGTACTATACACCTTGTCTTTACTGGACACCATGTTGTTACACTTCATTGTGCTATACATGCTGTCTTTACTTGACACCATGTTGTTACACTTCATTGTGCTATACATGCTGTCTTTACTTGACACCATGTTGTTACACTTCATTGTACTATACATCTTGTCTTTACTGGACACCATGTTGTTACACTTCATTGTGCTATACACCTTGTCTTTTCTGGACACCATGTTGTTACTCTTCATTGTGCTATACACCTTGTCTTTACTGGACACCATGTTGTTACACTTCATTGTGCTATACACCTTGTCTTTACTGGACACCATGTTGTTACACTTCATTGTGCTATACACCTTGTTTTACTGGACACCATGTTGTTACACTTCATTGTGCTATACACCTTGTCTTTACTGGACACCATGTTGTTACTTTTCATTGTGCTATACACCTCGTCTTTACTGGACACCATGTTGTTACACTTCATTGTGCTATACACCTTGTCTTTACTGGACACCATGTTGTTACACTTCATTGTGCTATACACCTTGTCTTTACTTGACACCATGTTGTTACACTTCATTGTGCTATACACCTTGTCTTTACTGGACACCATGTTGTTACTCTTCATTGTGCTATACACCTTGTCTTTACTGGACACCATGTTGTTATACTTCATTGTACAATACACCTTGTCTTTACTCTACACCATGTTGTTACTCTTCATTGTGCTATACACCTTGTTTTTACTGGACACCATGTTGTTACACTTCATTGTGCTATACACCTTGTCTTTACTGGACACCATGTTGTTACACTTCATTGTGCTATACACCTTGTCTTTACTGGACACCATGTTGTTACACTTCATTGTGCTATACACCTTGTCTTTACTGGACACCATGTTGTTACTCTTCATTGTGCTATACACCTTGTCTTTACTGGACACCATGTTGTTACACTTCATTGTGCTATACACCTTGTCTTTACTGGACACCATGTTGTTGCACTTCATTGTGCTATACACCTTGTCTTTACTGGACACCATGTTGTTACACTTCATTGTACTATACACCTTGTCTTTACTGGACACCATGTTGTTACACTTCATTGTGCTATACATGCTGTCTTTACTGGACACCATGTTGTTACACTTCATTGTGCTATACATGCTGTCTTTACTTGACACCATGTTGTTACACTTCATTGCACTATACACCTTGTCTTTACTTGACACCATGTTGTTACACTTCATTGTGCTATACACCTTGTCTTTACTGGACACCATGTTGTTACTCTTCATTGTGCTATACACCTTGTCTTTACTGGACACCATGTTGTTACACTTCATTGTGCTATACACCTTGTCTTTACTGGACACCATGTTGTTACACTTCATTGTGCTATACACCTTGTCTTTACTGGACACCATGTTGTTACTCTTCATTGTGCTATACACCTTGTCTTTACTGGACACCATGTTGTTACACTTCATTGTGCTATACACCTTGTCTTTTCTGGACACCATGTTGTTACTCTTCATTGTGCTATACACCTTGTCTTTACTGGACACCATGTTGTTACTCTTCATTGTGCTATACACCTTGTTTTACTGGACACCATGTTGTTACACTTCATTGTGCTATACACCTTGTCTTTACTGGACACCATGTTGTTACACTTCATTGTACAATACACCTTGTCTTTGTTGGACACAACCTTCTTCTGACTTAACACCATAACGTTTATCTTTCAGTTGCCTTCATAAGATATCGAGTGACTCCGAGGCTGCACACTACTAAAAATCGGGTCTCTGTTCTCATGGTGAGCACAGCATTACGTAGATATCAAATCTGATTGTTCTATTTCATCTACCTTGAATTGACTGTATGGTTCTTTCGTTCAACGCGCTTGGTCTTCAAATCACGAGACTGTTATTTTCTACAACTTTTTTCCCATTACGAGTAATGCTTTATCAAACTTAAATTTAATTCACAACGTGGTTGTTAACCTTTAGAGGTTTGTTTGGTTTTGAATTTTGCCCAAAACTACACAAGGAAAGGCACCTAGTCATCACCTCCCACCGCCAATAACCTTTAGAAAACTGTTATATTTACAAAAAACTTCATCTTAAGGTCGCGGGTTCGAATCCCCGTCACACCAAACGTGTTCGCTCTTTCAGCCATGGTGACGTTGTAATAATCGGTCAATCCCACTATTTGTTGGTAAAGGAGTAGCCCAAGAGTTGGCGGTGGGTGGTGATGAATAGCTGCTTCTCTCTGGTCTTACACTGCTAAATTAGAGACGGCTAGTGCAAATAGCCCTCGTGTAGCTTTGTGCGAAATGCAAACCAAACCAAACCAAATTTATGTCTTATCGATATGTCGAATCTCAAACGATACAAAGGTATATACTCTGAAAAATAAGGTGTCTAGCAGCGGTCAGTAATTTCGAACACCTATTGATTTTGGCCTGCTCATTAGCTGTTCATATACGAGTTTAAGCTCACAACAAACAGAGGCGCTTTCATTAGTGCGAGCCAACAATGGTCGTAAGTTCGTGGGCTCGTGCCCAGTAACTAAAGGACCACCCTGTGACATGAAACTCGACGACACTTCTAACAATGGTAGAGCCTCACTGGTAAGAAAACGTAATGAAGCGAAATCTCTTACACGAAAGTGAGGTTAATAGATAAAAAGGCAGGACCGTGAGTGGTGTGGGAGAGAGGGCCAAATAGACCGACTATAATACTAATTTCTGTGACGAAATAATATCTGACACCAGCTTAAGAACGATATTTGAAGCCTGGGTCGGAAGGTTTTTTTTTTTTTTTTTTTAATGGAGCGCATAGTCACTTATCAAAATTAACTCACTGGTTCTATTCTGTCAATGAATTTCGAGTGTTCAGAACATCACTTGAAATGTGACTAACATTTTTGGTGACTTAAAGTTCCCGGTAAGTCACAGTCTGCTTCGAGTTTATTTTAAGAACTGACTTCATAAAGATAATAGGTTTGAAACCACGAACTTTTGAAATGCTGAGTTTCTTCTAGGCTTTTTTATGCGTTAATTTGCAAAGATTATTTATTTGTTTGTTGTTAAGTCTAAAGTTACAGAATGGGCTATATGTGCAGTGCCCATCACGGGTATCGAAACCTAGTTTTTAGCGTAATAAGTCTACAGACGTACCGCTGAGCCACTGGAGGCCAATATGTTATCGTGTTTCAGTCAAATTATCTGGTTTTTTTCTTCTTGTTGTTACAACCATGTTGTTTATCTTTATGTGTATTTGTTTATAGCAAAGCCACATTGGGCTATCTGCTGAGCCCACAGTGTTTATATTTACTCTCATTGAATTTCTTTGTTAAGCTGTCCCTAATTTTGAAGTAACAGACAAAGAGAGAAGGCAACTAGTCAACACCACCCACCATCAACTCTTAGGCAAATCTCTACCAACGAACAGTGGGATTGGCCGTACTGTTATAACGTATACACAGCTGAAAAAGGCAAGCATGTTTGGTGACATGATTCGAACCCACGACCAACAGATTACGAGCTGAGTGCCCTAATCATTGGACCATCCTCATTAATTTAATTTGGTAAGTGTAGTTTAGTAGTACCGCCTTGCATAAGTGAGCTGTTTCAGGAGTAAATTATGTTAAGATTATTTGATAAGTATGTGTATATTCATGTAGACAGTGACGCGTGAAGAGGATAGTGGGAAGGAGTCACTTTAATAAAGTAACTAAAGAGACAAAAATATATTTACTGGAAAATAGTCGTGAAATAATATAGATCCGACTCTACGATGGGCATCGTATGAAGTCCAGAAACACTGTGTTTGGTGAAGTAGCCGCTCCTGATGGTTGAAATAGTGGTATCGTTAGATGTTACTTCTTCCACAACCACTGCCACTTCTGAGCACACCACCATACATTAAATCAGATCTTAGAAACATTATGGTTCAACAGACACTTAATTCTTTAAAGACTTTAAGCGTTTACAGAGGTAAAACTGATACTCTTAACATAGGTAAACGAATTTACTGAAATTGAAGATAGAAAAAGGGCAAAATGCCTCGGCCATATTGTAACTCACGTTTATCAATGTTTAATTAACTTTGCTGTTGTTTTTTTCTTTCGCGGTTAAGTTCCTTCAATAATTATTTGATTTTTACATCACTGGATATAAAATATACAGATGAGTAAGAGTCAAGTTTGGATTTTGTTTAATCCAAATTTGAAGGTAGGCCTAACGCTGATTAGTTTCCTGGATTGTGGAACCTAGACTCGATGGTTCGTGTCCCTCTAACGTCAGTTTAGAAAAAACAAACAAACATTCTGTTTTTTTGCGGTAGTGGATTGCTATAAGAGTGGTAATTACATCCAACTGTTCCAATCGACAAGAATAACCAAAGAGTTCACTATGGGTGTGTTGACAAACATCTTTTCCACTAGCTGTATTACTTCAAAATTGGGGACGGTTAGGGCTAGCACAGGTCCCTTTGGTGTAAACTTGCACAAAATTCAACAAACAAACAATTTAAAAACTTAACATCGTGAACGAAGTAATAATATATGTGTAAGTGGCATAATTCAAGTGATTAAAGAAACACAATGTGTTTTGGAAGATAAATCTTCAAAAGTAAGGCCTCACCACATAATTACTGTATGGTGTTATAAAGATCTGAAGTGTTCAGTGATAAGTCATTACGACATGGTGTTATAAAGGACAGCAATGTTCGGTAATAAGGCTTAGCCACATTGACCACAAGAGGGCTGCAATCCTTAATAAGAAATACCTCATAATATTCTAGTATGTAAGATAGCAGTCTTTAATAATGAAGTCTCACTTCGTTTTGTGCGTAAATACAGCAATCCTTGATAACACTATGTAACAAAATTTTTACCTTTTCTTGTTCCTGGGCAGAAAGTGTTACGTTCCAATTGCTTATGCCTAAAGTAAATGGAAAAGACTTATTTTTCTCTTCAAACTTTGCTTTTGTGACTTGGGTAATGAAATTTTCAAATTTACCCATTTTCCAGAGCATTCCAGGTAGATTCGGTGCTGAGTAGCTAATGGAGAATTTTCTCGAACTTACGAGAATTTTCAAGAACTTTCTAGAATGTTGTAGAACTTAGGATAATTTTCTAGAATTTTCAGTAGTAATATATATATACAGGGTTCACTACTTCAGTTTAGTTCTAGCTGCCTAAGTGAACACATAGACCTATCTGATTTTATCAAAGATGGCATCAAGAAGCTGCAAGCATTCTCCAGACGCATTCTGCTATGTATGTTGGCAATTTATCAAGACAAAAGCGAAAAAGTACTCTGTGACAGCATCTGCTAAAATGTGTGAAGTCTACAAGACATATTTTGACATGTCTGTCGGGTATCAAGACAAACCCTGGGCACTGTAAAAAAACTCTAGAAGGTAAGGCGGACAATTTCTGCTTGCTTGAATAGTAAGATTTTATATTATAAACTTTTAAACCTATTAAAATTTAAATATCTTTTAATTAATTTATTTTTTAATTTCCAATAGCATAGAAAAAATATCACATATAAAATATTTTGCGTGATCCTCTCACACATTAGTTGTGGATAAAATAAATGTATTCTTCATAATAATTTTATTTTGCTCATTTACAGGATGGTACAGAGGGGAAAAGAGAGCCATGAAGTTCGTTATTCCAAGAATTTGGCTTGAACCCACTGACCACTCAAGCAATTGCTACTTCTGCATAGTGGACCCTTCAAATGTTGGGCTGGCAAGATTGCATCTGCTATCATGTATCAGACCTTCCATCATCCATCGCCCTATCCCACACTGCCCTGAGCTTCCTGTACCTACTCTACCAGAGAGAGAGCAGCCATCATCAGGAGAGAACAGCAAATCAGAAGAGAAGGTAGACGTTGAAGATCCAGATTACAATTTCAGAGGAGCAGCTGGTGAGAGAAACCCATACTACCCCAACCAAAGAGACCTCAATGACTTGATCAGATATATTGATCTAACAAAGTCGAATGCCGAGCTTCTGACATGTAGGCTTAAGGAGAGAGATTTGTTAGATGAAAGTGTGTAAGTTACAAGTCAGAGGAAGCGTCCCAGAAAGTCCATATCCTTGACGCTCATCTTGATAAATTCAAGGTAAACATGGGAGCATACACAGAGGATCAAGACAAGCGCCTCCATCAAGATATACTGACTTTGAACGCTGCTACCAAAGAGCGTATAACAAAGACATGATGGGAGACTACTCGTATATTTGGGGGCTGATATGTGAAAGCGATATACATTACAGTCGCAAATATCGATAAACTACTCACTTCTAAACATTTTTGTTCATTTTTGTATAACTTTAGTATAAATACATGTAAATCTTGATTCATATGTTGTTTTATTCAGACCTTATGTAAATGAAAATGTGCAAATTTCCCCGTTTTTACAAAGAAAATAGGTTAATTTCTAAACTTCATTATCTAGGCCACAAAAGCAAAGTTTGAAGGGAATAATGGCCATTTTCTGTACTTTTACAACATAATTAAGAAATAACACATACTATCCAGGAACAAAACTTGTGTTACATAGTATAATGATTCCTCACTATGCTGTGCTTTCGAACACAACAATTCTTAATAATTAAACATCACCACGGTGTGTTTTTAAACAGAATAATCCTAAACTATAGTCCGCCGCTGGTACAGCAGTAAGTCTACAGGTTTACAACGCTAAAATCCAACGGGAATTCGAACCCGTCACACCCTCAGATTGGGAGTCGACTGCCTTAACCATCTGGCCATGCCGGGCATATAACACAAGGAAATAAGTTGTTTGTTCGTTTGTTTACAATTAAGTACAAAGCCACACAAGGGGTATCTGTGCTTTACCCACCACGAGTGTCGAAACCCAGTTTCTAACAATAAAAAGGAAACAATATCAAATGACTTTAGAAAGCTTTTTAAATTGTTTATTTATTACACGTAATTAAAAAATAAAACCACAAAAACTTAAAAATATGAAAATATCTGTTGTATGTATACGTGTATATACATATATGCGTATATGTCCTCTATTTCAATTATTGTTTTGCAGGTAAAATGCATTTAAAATATTTTCCTATCTTATCAACTCTTTTGAACTGTGTATAAATTGTACTTGTATTTATTAAATGTGACATTCCCCCAGTCCCGCCTCCTAGTGGCAAAGCAGCATTCTGTAGACTTTTACTGCTAGAAATTGTATTTTGATACCCGTGGTGGACAGAGCACTGATATCTCATTGCGTAGCTTTGTACGAAATTTCAAACGAACCGGGTAAGTTCTGTTTGTTGTTTAAGAGTAATGCCACATTAAACTATCTGCTACGTCAATCTCGGATTTTAAGACTGTAAGTTTATAACTTTCCCATGTCTCACCAAGAAATTTAGTTGTTGGCACATTTATAGTATATTTGACTTGACAGATTGTTGTCAAGTACAATTCAAGGCACCGTGATCTCAAGGGTATACAGTGTGGAACCCCTTTAAAGCAGCTACCTTCGGGACTGAGACAAACCGGCCTGATTAGAGGGGTTCCACTGTTAGTTCCAAATTCATGACAGTTTGATATGCTATGATGCTTAATTATCTCTTTGGCCTTTTTGTAAGTAAATCTTCTGTTATCGACCCGTAGAACCACAAGGCCGTAATGAATATAGCATTTTCCACAACACTAAGACACTGAGGCTTACGAAACTGTTGTGAGGTCCTAGCAGTCGTAAAGCTGTCAATCGTTCGTTCACTCTGCACAGTGGCCATCTGTGCAGCAAAGCGTTCATTGTGGTGGTGTGCGTTTTTGCATAATAAAGTACCGGAAACCCCTGTAGAACCCGGTATTCGTCATAAGATCAGTTTAAAGCCTCCTCATGAGGTAGTAATAGCCATACTTACATGTCCTCCTGATATTTTATCTATTTTCAAAGATTTGGTATTGGTTTCTCAAGACGAGCGGAAAAGAGAGCGTTGACTTCTAATAGCCAACTAGTTGAAACTCGTGCTTTGTAACCGGTTGGAAAGCGGCAGTCCATGATTTAATTAGTTTAAAATTTAGTGTGTAAATCGAACGTGACATCTCCTGAAAAACGAAGACAGACATAAGTTAGAAAGCTTTTTTATAACCACTGCCTTAACAAATTTGTGAGGTTGTAGCCATTTTCAGTTGCTTACGACGTTCTCGTGGCGATGTATACATACAATTCCAGTTCAGGTTCGAACACTTCGTCATGTTTATTGGCATTGAATTTCCATAATCCTATAACTTCGCGTAACTTAATGGCTAGTTTTCTGGACTGTGGTTTGAGTCGCAGTATGTGCTCAGTAGTTTCACCTATTCTGTTATGAGTATCCATGTAAGCGGCGCTTTCTACTGACTGGCTGCTCTTTATCTTTGATCAGTAGTTCTAAATTATGAATTGTAACGCTTGAAAAGAGCTAATATTAAAATGCTCAAATCACTTTTTAAACTTGCAATACATTTTCTAGACATTAAACCACACACACACCATCAGGTGACATCGACACTCCCTCTGACGAAACGACGCTACAGATATCCAAGTTAAAAATCAACACTGCTCTTTTAGTGGTTGTGAAACTCCTTGAACGATCTTATAACAAAACACAGGTACATTGAACTTAAACGTCAGTTATTTAGAATAGATTAAATCCGAATGATTAACACCAAACATGCGCGTTCTTTCAGTCGTGAGGGTGTTATAATGTTACGATCAATCCCACTATTCGTTTTTAAAAGAGTAGTCCAAGGGTTGCAGTGGGTGGTGATGACTAGCTACCTTCCCTCTAATCCTACACTGCTAAGTTAGAGACGGCTAGGGCAGATAGCCCTCGTGTAGCTTTGCGCGAAATTCAAAAACAAACAAACAAACAGACCGAACGATTAAAAACAATAATATTAATAAATATAAATATTACAGTCGTTGAAATTAGGGAGAAAATAAAACCATAACTTTGACTAACAAAACAAATTTTATTTTGTATTCATTTATTGTCTCTAAAGCCTTTTGATATATATATATTCTCTTTCATGGTACGAAGATGACACATCTTATCTTTTATTGTCATTTGTCATCTTTTCTGGTGGAGTGTAAGGGAATCCCGTGATTCGCTGAAGTGATTATCATTAGAAAAGCTGGAACTCGTCATGAGACTTCTGGCAGAGTTTTGTCTGAAGCTAACCATTAGGTCATTTTATCGCCGCTGAAGTTCTACCTCTAAAAACTGGATCGTCTTTTGTTTTGGACTACTGGCTTTCTATATTCTCCTCTGCTACACTTTAAGTCTTTTGTATCTATTACAATCTGCTTCTAAACCTTGTTATCACTGGAAGTCCAATCTCTGCTGGTGTGGCTGTCGTGTTGAGTGAAAGGGATTTCCTGGCAGTAGGCCATGAAACTATTCAAAAACTAATATAATATCAGATATTTGTCCGCATAAATTAATTTCCCAATGTTAATTATCCACACGTTATAGTGTTGCGGAGAGAACCTTCCTTGTGCTACAAATTTATTACCCCTTGCTGTTCGAATAACGTTTTGTTTCATCTCTGGGATCAGTTTTTAAACTGTTTTTATCACATCAGGTGTTGAATCAACACAAGGCTTGTCAATAACTTATGGACTGGTTTATTTAAGTTTTAGTGATTCTACTGACCTTTGGCTGTTTTGTTTTTTTTAAATGCAACTGTGTGTTTTTCTTATAACAAAGCCACATCGGGCTATCTGCTGTGCCCACCGAGGGGAATCGAACCCCTGATGTTAGCGTTGTAAATCCGTAAACATACTGCTGTACTAGCGTGGGGCGACATGCTAATGAATCCACTGACTCATGGACCGGTTTCTATGTGTTAGTGAATCCACTGACTCGTGGACTGGTTTCTATGTATTAGTGAATCCACTGACTCGTGGATTGGTTTCTATGTGTTAGTGAATCCACTGACTCGTGGACTGGTTTCTATGTGTTAGTGAATCCACTGACTCGTGGATTGGTTTCTATGTGTTAATGAATCCACTGACTCGTGGACTGGTTTCTATGTGTTAATGAATCCACTGACTCGTGGATTGGTTTCTATGTGTTAGTGAATCCACTGACTCGTGGACTGGTTTCTATGTGTTAGTGAATCCACTGACTCGTGGATTGGTTTCTATGTGTTAGTGAATCCACTGACTCGTGGACTGGTTTCTATGTGTTAATGAATCCACTGACTCGTGGATTGGTTTCTATGTGTTAATGAATCCACTGACTCGTCGACTGGTTTCTATGTGTTAATGAATCCACTGACTCGTGGATTGGTTTCTATGTGTTAATGAATCCACTGACTCGTGGACTGGTTTCTGTGTGTAAGTGAATCCACTGACTCGTGGATTGGTTTCTGTGTGTTAGTGAATCCACTGACTCGTGGATTGGTTTCTGTGTGTTAGTGAATCCACTGACTCGTGGATTGGTTTCTATGTGTTAGTGAATCCACTGACTCGTGGATTGGTTTCTATGTGTTAGTGAATCCACTGACTCGTGGATTGGTTTCTATGTGTTAGTGAATCCACTGACTCGTGGACTGGTTTCTATGTGTTAGTGAATCCGCTGACTCGTGGACTGGTTTCTATGTGTTAGTGAATCCGCTGACTCGTGGACTGGTTTCTATGTGTTATTGAATCCGCTGACTCGTGGACTGGTTTCTATGTGTTAGTGAATCCACTGACTCGTGGACTGGTTTCTTTGTGTTAGTGAATCCACTGACTCGTGGACTGGTTTCTTTGTGTTAAGGAATCCACTGACTCGTGGACTGGTTTCTATGTGTTAAGGAATCCACTGACTCGTGGACTGGTTTCTATGTGTTAGTGAATCCACTGACTCGTGGACTGGTTTCTGTGTGTTAATGAATCCACTGACTCGTGGACTGGTTTCTATGTGTTAGTGAATCCACTGACTCGTGGACTGGTTTCTTTGTGTTAAGGAATCCACTGACTCGTGGATTGGTTTCTATGTGTTAGTGAATCCACTGACTCGTGGACTGGTTTCTATGTATTAGTGAATCCACTGACTCGTGGATTGGTTTCTATGTGTTAGTGAATTCACTGACTCGTGGACTGGTTTCTATGTGTTAGTGAATCCACTGACTCGTGGACTGGTTTCTGTGTGTTAATGAATCCACTGACTCGTGGACTGGTTTCTATGTGTTAGTGAATTCACTGACTCGTGGACTGGTTTCTTTGTGTTAAGGAATCCACTGACTCGTGGACTGGTTTCTATGTGTTAGTGAATCCACTGACTCGTGGACTGGTTTCTATGTATTAGTGAATCCACTGACTCGTGGATTGGTTTCTATGTGTTAGTGAATCCACTGACTCGTGGACTGGTTTCTATGTGTTAATGAATCCACTGACTCGTGGACTGGTTTCTATGTGTTAATGAATCCACTGACTCGTGGATTGGTTTCTATGTGTTAGTGAATCCACTGACTCGTGGACTGGTTTCTATGTATTAGTGAATCCACTGACTCGTGGACTGGTTTCTATGTGTTAATGAATCCGCTGACTCGTGGACTGGTTTCTATGTGTTAGTGAATCCACTGACTCGTGGACTGGTTTATTTGTGTTAATGAATCCACTGACTCGTGGACTGGTTTCTATGTGTTAGTGAATCCACTGATTCGTGGACTGGTTTCTGTGTGTTAATGAATCCACTGTCTCGTGGACTGGTTTCTGTGTGTTAATGAATCCACTGACTCGTGGACTGGTTTCTATGTGTTAGTGAATCCACTGACTCGTGGACTGGTTTCTATGTGTTAGTGAATCCACTGACTCGTGGACTGGTTTCTATGTGTTAGTGAATCCACTGACTCGTGGATTGGTTTCTATGTGTTAATGAATCCACTGACTCGTGGACTGGTTTCTATGTGTTAATGAATCCACTGACTCGTGGATTGGTTTCTATGTGTTAATGAATCCACTGACTCGTGGACTGGTTTCTATGTGTTAATGAATCCACTGACTCGTGGATTGGTTTCTATGTGTTAATGAATCCACTGACTCGTGGACTGGTTTCTGTGTGTAAGTGAATCCACTGACTCGTGGATTGGTTTCTGTGTGTTAGTGAATCCACTGACTCGTGGATTGGTTTCTGTGTGTTAGTGAATCCACTGACTCGTGGATTGGTTTCTATGTGTTAGTGAATCCACTGACTCGTGGACTGGTTTCTATGTGTTAATGAATCCACTGACTCGTGGATTGGTTTCTATGTGTTAATGAATCCACTGACTCGTGGACTGGTTTCTATGTGTTAGTGAATCCACTGACTCGTGGACTGGTTTCTATGTGTTAATGAATCCACTGACTCGTGGACTGGTTTCTATGTGTTAGTGAATCCACTGACTCGTGGACTGGTTTCTATGTGTTAGTGAATCCACTGACTCGTGGATTGGTTTCTATGTGTTAGTGAATCCACTGACTCGTGGACTGGTTTCTATGTGTTAGTGAATCCGCTGACTCGTGGACTGGTTTCCATGTGTTAGTGAATCCGCTGACTCGTGGACTGGTTTTTATGTGTTATTGAATCCGCTGACTCGTGGACTGGTTTCTATGTGTTAGTGAATCCACTGACTCGTGGACTGGTTTCTTTGTGTTAGTGAATCCACTGACTCGTGGACTGGTTTCTTTGTGTTAAGGAATCCACTGACTCGTGGACTGGTTTCTATGTGTTAAGGAATCCACTGACTCGTGGACTGGTTTCTATGTGTTAGTGAATCCACTGACTCGTGGACTGGTTTCTGTGTGTTAATGAATCCACTGACTCGTGGACTGGTTTCTATGTGTTAGTGAATCCACTGACTCGTGGACTGGTTTCTTTGTGTTAAGGAATCCACTGACTCGTGGATTGGTTTCTATGTGTTAGTGAATCCACTGACTCGTGGACTGGTTTCTATGTATTAGTGAATCCACTGACTCGTGGATTGGTTTCTATGTGTTAGTGAATTCACTGACTCGTGGACTGGTTTCTATGTGTTAGTGAATCCACTGACTCGTGGACTGGTTTCTGTGTGTTAATGAATCCACTGACTCGTGGACTGGTTTCTATGTGTTAGTGAATTCACTGACTCGTGGACTGGTTTCTTTGTGTTAAGGAATCCACTGACTCGTGGACTGGTTTCTATGTGTTAGTGAATCCACTGACTCGTGGACTGGTTTCTATGTATTAGTGAATCCACTGACTCGTGGATTGGTTTCTATGTGTTAGTGAATCCACTGACTCGTGGACTGGTTTCTATGTGTTAATGAATCCACTGACTCGTGGACTGGTTTCTATGTGTTAATGAATCCACTGACTCGTGGATTGGTTTCTATGTGTTAGTGAATCCACTGACTCGTGGACTGGTTTCTATGTATTAGTGAATCCACTGACTCGTGGACTGGTTTCTATGTGTTAATGAATCCGCTGACTCGTGGACTGGTTTCTATGTGTTAGTGAATCCACTGACTCGTGGACTGGTTTATTTGTGTTAATGAATCCACTGACTCGTGGACTGGTTTCTATGTGTTAGTGAATCCACTGACTCGTGGACTGGTTTCTGTGTGTTAATGAATCCACTGTCTCGTGGACTGGTTTCTGTGTGTTAATGAATTCACTGACTCGTGGACTGGTTTCTATGTGTTAGTGAATCCACTGACTCGTGGACTGGTTTC
This sequence comes from Tachypleus tridentatus, assembly GCF_004210375.1. NCBI lineage: Eukaryota > Metazoa > Arthropoda > Merostomata > Xiphosura > Limulidae > Tachypleus > Tachypleus tridentatus. The sequence goes on from NC_134827.1 coordinate 104,615,794, forward strand.
TATGTGTTAGTGAATTCACTGACTCGTGGATTGGTTTCTTTGTGTTAATGAATCCACTGACTCGTGGACTGGTTTCTATGTGTTAGTGAATCCACTGACTCGTGGATTGGTCTCTATGTGTTAATGAATTCACTGACTCGTAGACTGGTTTCTATGTGTTAGTGAATCCACTGACTCGTGGACTGGTTTCTTTGTGTTAATGAATCCACTGACTCGTGGACTGGTTTCTATGTGTTAGTGAATCCACTGACTCGTGGACTGGTTTCTATGTGTTAATGAATCCGCTGACTCGTGGACTGGTTTCTATGTGTTAGTGAATCCACTGACTCGTGGACTGGTGTCTTTATGTTAAGGAATCCACTGACTCGTGGACTGGTTTCTATGTGTTAGTGAATCCACTGACTCGTGGACTGGTTTCTATGTGTTAATGAATCCACTGACTCGTGGACTGGTTTCTGTGTGTTAGTGAATCCATTGACTCGTGGATTGGTTTCTTTGTGTTAATGAATCCACTGACTTGTGGACTGGTTTCTATGTGTTAGTGAATCCACTGACTCGTGGACTGGTTTCTGTGTGTTAATGAATCCACTGACTCGTGGACTGGTTTCTGTGTGTTAATGAATCCACTGACTCGTGGACTGGTTTCTGTGTGTTAGTGAATCCACTGACTCGTGGACTGGTTTCTATGTGTTAGTGAATTCACTGACTCGTGGATTGGTTTCTTTGTGTTAAGGAATCCACTGACTCGTGGACTGGTTTCTATGTGTTAGTGAATCCACTGACTCGTGGATTGGTCTCTATGTGTTAGTGAATCCACTGACTCGTGGATTGGTTTCTTTGTGTTAATGAATCCACTGACTCGTGGACTGGTTTCTTTGTGTTAATGAATCCACTGACTCGTGGACTGGTTTCTTTGTGTTAGTGAATCAACTGACTCGTGGACTGGTTTCTATGTGTTAATGAATCCACTGACTCGTGGACTGGTTTCTGTGTGTTAATGAATCCACTGACTCGTGGACTGGTTTCTGTGTGTTAATGAATCCACTGACTCGTGGACTGGTTTCTATGTGTTAGTGAATCCACTGACTCGTGGACTGGTTTCTATGTGTTAGTGAATCGACTAACTCGTGGATTGGTTTCTTTGTGTTAGTGAATCCACTGACTCGTGGACTGGTTTCTATGTGTTAATGAATCCACTGACTCGTGGACTGGTTTCTATGTGTTAGTGAATCCACTGACTCGTGGATTGGTTTCTTTGTGTTAATGAATCCACTGACTCGTGGACTGGTTTCTATGTGTTAGTGAATCCACTGACTCGTGGACTGGTTTCTTTAAATGGGGATATATTTCGTAATCGTAATAATACGAATTATTATATTTAAAAAAATCATTTATTATTATAAATTTCAAATATAAAGCTTATGGTTATTTTTGTTTGCTTTAAATCATGCGCGCCCCCGAGTGGAACAGGGGTTCCATGAGTATGTCTGCGGAAAACCGGGTTTCGATACTCGGGGCTGTCATAGCACAGAGAGCTCATTGTATAACGTTGTGCTTAACTTTAAACAAACAGACAACATCAATCATGTATAGAAATGTACAAAAATCATACACTTCCTTCTAAAAAGTTACAACCACAGGAAAGGCAGGTCGTCGTCATCACCCACCGCCAACTCTTGGATTACTCTTTTACCAACGAATAGTGGATTGACCTTAAATTTATAGCGCTCCCACGACAGAAAGAACGACCATGTTTGATATGAGAGGGATTCGAACCGGCGATTTCAAGATTACGAGTCATACTGGGCCTTTTCTTAATCCTCATTCCTAAACTACATTAAACTACACTTAAATATAATATTTAAATAAAGCTACACGTTTGTTTCGAAGGCGAAATGTTTGATTTGTTTATTTTGTTTTAAACGTTTTCGTGGTTAGTTTAACAAACCTTGGATATTTTTGTTTCTTAGTTGTTTTTTTTTCTATATGTATTGTTTTTACTTTGTTTAACTTTGATCAGGTAGGCCTAGCTGAAAGTTTTTGTTGTTTTTTTCCTCCGAGGTTAAAAATCAACAACCTGAACATTTACAATGGCTTCACTTACCGCAACAGAAAAACAAAACAAATTTTGGTTTAAATATGTTTATGCGGAATGTTTCTTATCGTGACGTGGCAGATTCCTTGGTATTACTTGAAGGAATTTTTATCTATCGGAACTTTTCATCGTAGATAATAACTCGAATAAATAAGCAAAGAATAACTAATTCCTTAAGCCTGAATCTTTAGGTGTACTTTCATGTTATCTGTTGTTAGTTCATCAATAATGCAGCATTGCAGTGCCAAACGACATTTTATTGGTGCGGTACATTCAAAAGCCTAGTGCTCGACCAATCGCGTTAGTCTAGAGACGATGTCTATTACATCACAACATAATCTCGAGTTTCGCAGCTAGACTGGTGTTACGTCTACAGTGCTTAACATGTCTTCATTTAATGAGCAACAATCTGACGTCACGTGTAATTTTGGTAGTATAGAAACTTTAATCAACAGTAACTTTTCCCTCACTTTAGAATAACACAATGAAATACTAATACAGTACTGGCACGAGGTGGAACCCATGACTTTCTCGTTATAAATCGGTATTCAGCTTACCGCTGAGCCTACGACGGAATATTACCTTAACTTCTTTACATATAAGATGAGGAGGGGGTGGGGGGTTATTTTTATTCACGTGTAACTTAAAAGTTTTACAACGCTAGAACCCAGGATTCAGTTTCTCACGGTGGACAGATAGTGTATTTTCGCTAAAATGTTATTGTGGTTATTTAGGTTTCTTTCAAATCACTTTTTGGTTCACAACAGTGATTTATAAGAGACAAATCTAACGTCAAAGTGTCGGGACCCTCTTGTAGAACTCTTTCAAACGTTTATTAAACTTACTTTTTACAAGTGTTCGTCTGCTAAGAAATTGCACATTTTTCGATAAACGTTAACATTCTGACGAACTCGACTTCCTCGTAACGTGAACTCGTAATGGTTTCAACTTGTACAGCGTCCGTAAACTGGATTACTAAAGTTATAAATGTGCCCAACTTCGTATACGTGGTGAACTCTGCCAACGCCCTTGTCCTTGGTACACGGAGCAGTTAGAGATCTTGCAGACCTGCAAGGGTACGAAGAACACTCTCCCACCCCCAAAAAAAGTGTATTCATGACAACACGGGCGTCATGACACTAGTAGCAAAGATATGCTTAACTCATGGTAGCACGTGAACCAAAGATGTGGAAATGGAATAGAGCTGGAGGGAGACATCTGGGAGTAGCAAACAGGACTGTTGGTGACGTCACTTCTTTTTTTTTTATGTAGGAGGGCAAAAGTTGTGGACAACGGAAGGAGAGAAAAGCTAAACCTTCACCCATGTAATCAATAAGCTAATTATAATGATTTTATATTGAAAAACCTATGGCTATATACTGCCTTTTCTTGTTTGGAAATACTGTCAACAGGGAATGCAACAGGCTTGTAGACGCAACCAACCGCTAACTTTTTACCAATCGTATCTCTGATCGGTAAGGGTTACTCAAAATGAAAATAGAGGAATATGTGTCTATAATTTCATTTAACAAACATCAAAGTTAACAAATACTATTAAACCTTTATTTCTATACTTCTTAGGCCCGGCATGGCCAGGTGGTTAAGGCACTCGGCTCGTAATCCGAGGGTTGCGGGTTCGAATCCCAGTCGCACGAAACATGCTCGCCCTTTCGGCCGTGGAGGCGTTATAATGTGACGGTCAATCCCACTATTCGTTGGTAAAAGAGTAGCCCAAGAGTTGGCGGTGGGTGGTGATGACTAGCTGTCTTCCCTCTCGTCTTACACTGCTAAATTAGGGAGGACTAACACATATAGCCCTCGGGTAGCTTTGCGTGAAATTCAAAACCAAACAAACAATCTATACTCCTATATAAAAAAGGACCTTTGATTAAGCCACTTTTAACCCTATCTCCTCATTTATCGACCGCCTCTGTTACTTTTATTTCACCGCTATTTACAGATAACGTACCACATTTAAAAACAACAAAACAAACAAATAAACGTGATGGTTATTTGCAACACTACTCGATAATAAAATTTAGATCTCGAGATAGAAGCTGCCCCTACTGCGCATGTCATCTTTGACTTGGAGTGCTAGTATTCGTCACTACACTGTCGTAAAGCGGCCGTATTCAACAGCTACACAAGAAACTTAATCTCGTTTGGTAAAAACGCATAGTATCAGTAAAATCGGGCCATCAAAACTTGCAACACCTCAACATAAGCTCCTCACCCCTACCTGCTTTCAACTCACAAGGGCCTCGTGCCTCCAGTCCTTCAATGAAATCACCAGCCGCTGGTCAATTAGATGGTTTCCTGCTCTCCAGAACCAGCTCTTGTTACGACATATGATAGTCTTATTTCAGTTGGAAGTGTAAACTTTCAAATAGATTTTTTGTAATTAATCCTAACTAGGTCTGTACGATTTCGTACCTTGTTAGCTACGATGCTCTATAGTTAAACATAATGTGTTCTTTTCAGAACGTTTATGGCATAACGACCAACTTGTTTGTTTGTTTGTTTTAATTTCGCGCAAAGCTACTCGAGGGCTATTTACGATAACCGCCCCTAATTTAACAGTGTAAGACTAGATGAAAGGCAGCTAATCATCACCATCCACCGCCAACTCTTGGGCTACTCTTTTACCAACGAATAGTGGGATTTACCATAACATTATAACGCCCCCACGGCTGAAAGGGCGATCATGTTTGTTGTGACAGTTCTTGCAATGGTTAATGAAGTCTTTTTTTTTTTTAAATTTCGCGCAAAGCTACTCAAGGGATATCTGGGCTAGCCATCCCTAATTTAGCAGTGTAAGACTAGAGGGAAGGCAGCTAGTCATCACCACCCACCGCCAACTCTTGGGTTACTCTTTTACCAACGAATAGTGGGATTTATCGTCACATTATAACGCCCCCACGGCTGAAAGAGCGAGCTTGTTTGGTACGATGGGGATTCGAACCTGTGACCCTCAGATTACGACTCGAACGCCTTAACCCGCCCATTTGTTACTTACTTTTTTAAAACCTTTTCAACACTTGTCTCAGCTGAAAGTAATAATACTATAATGAACTATAGGCGAGGGAATGGTACTCGTACGAAATGATTTGTTGTGAATATATTTTAAGTATAAAACGTAAAGGTAATGTTCATTTCAAGTAATTAGTGAAGTAACGTGCTGAAACTACGCGCGAATTAAGTAGGTTAGGTACGTTGTACAGAACGAACCTCATGACAGTGATAGACACGCAACACCTTGTACTAAAGACACTAAGCTAAATGGTGTGATCAAATATACATTTTATACAGAGGAAGAGCGGTAAGTCTCTATTGGACATACACCACTGTTTAGACTTATGTAAAGAAAAGTTCTTATGAAATAAGTGGGGGGGAGAAACAAATATGATTTATTTATTTATTGTTGTTAACTACAATTTTCATTGTGGGGGGGGAGAAACAAATATGATTTATTTATTTATTGTTGTTAACTACAATTTTCATTTAATATACCAAAACAATATAATATGTATACAATTCAAATGTTCAATATCAAATTCTTTTTTTGGGCTTAGCGTGCCGGATTGTGGATCCATGGTTCTCGTTCCACTGCCAAAAAAAAAAATCGGAGAAACGAATCTCCATGCGGAACTTTTGCTGCCGCGAACAATGGCTTTACTTTAGCGTTAAAACTTGCCTTCAAATAGTGACTTTTTTATACATTGATTATTATCGGTGAATAATATTATGCAATAAAAAAACTCTCCTACTAGTGCTACAGCATGTGGTCCGTGTAAATTATTAACCTTATCTTAAGTAAGACAACGTCAAGTCGTGTCTAGTGAGCTTTCTTTATAAGCTAAACATTCAAGATAAATGGGAAACTTATTCGGCCTTGTTCCGTAAGTCGGTTAAGTTTCGATCTCTCCTTCCTGATTCACTGTTCCGCCACGCGTGTAAGTTCGTACCTAACGGATTTTGGACTATTCATCAAGGAAGGAGGAGGCGTGATTTGAAGGGGGGCCTTTCCTCCCACCTTCTTCCTGTATACACATGAGTCATCATAATAATAATAATCTGAAACAATATTTTGTTCCCCACCCTACACTCCTCAAAATTTGTTCACATCTCCCGACGGTAGAAGAAGGTGTGGCTATTTGGACAATTAAAAAACAAACAGTTATGGTTTTAGTTATTCACAGTATGATGGAGATGTTTCGTTTGTTCAGTTGGTTTCCTTAAGAAATTAGTATTATGAAAAACAACAACAACTAAAGCAGACCTGGCTTGGTTAGGGGGCGCTTACTTCGTAATTTGAGGGTCACTGATTCGAATCCCCGTTACACTAAACATGCTCGCCCTTTCAACCGTGGGGGCGTTATAATGTCCGTTCAGTCCCATTATTCTTTGGTAAAAGAATAACCCAAGAGTTGGCGGTGGGCGGTGATCACTAGCTGCCTTTCTTCTGGTCTTACACTCCTAAATAATTGACGGCTAGCGCAGTTAACTCTCGTGCAGCTTTGCGCAAAATTCAGAATAAACAAACAAATCTACAACATACGATAAAGAATAAATCTTTCCCCTCCCAAAATATTTTGTTCATTTATCTACAATATTCAGATAGCCTCCTAACGTTAATTAATGGAACTAACTAAACTGATTGTACTTCTTGTTCACATTTTTACTGTGTGCTCGCAAGTCATTAGCGATCCTGCAATCACCAGAATTACAGTAATCTCGTGCACAAATAGCTAAAATAAAACTAAAATTTAATAACAGTAATAATTCAATAGGTTTTGTTACCAACAGTAATGTCATAGTTAAAAAAATAACTATTTTCGAAGAGTTGGCGTTCGGTGTGAGAAATCTTTGATCCTGTTTTCAGTGAGTTTTTTTTTTCCTTCTGGGTTCACCTTCGATGTTTAACAGTGTCACTGGCGATGTTTGACGTCGTCCGTATCGTGTTTTTTATAGTTTTTTACGAGCCATTGTTATCTGCAAGTTTTCAGTTTTTTCACCTGATTTCTGAGCGCTGTTTAGCTTATTTTTACTTTTTTTTATCGTCTTTTAGTTTTAAATGTCGCCTAGTAGAGACACCATTGTTGCTTTGAGCCATTAAAACTTCAGATAACCAATGAAACAACTAACCAATCTTTAAGTTGTTTCCCGATGTTCAGCAGTACGCCTGAAGGTTTACAACGCAAACATCCGGTTTTGATGCCCTTGGTGGGCACAGCACAGACAGCCCGTGGTACAGCTTTGTGCCTAGCAAACAGAACAAATCCTGCCATTAAACAGTATAGATTTTACTTTTTCAGGAAATCACTGGTGTAAAACTTCACATTAAGGTTTGGTTTTGGAAAGTCACTAGTTATTAAAGTTCAAGTTTTCTGCTAAGCCTAAATATCGCTTATCCATTAGATTTGGACTTTTTTTAGAAACGTTTTCTTTAACATAGTTTGCTTCTTGTGTTAAACTGAATTGTTTAATTCTAAACAAATCTGAATCTTTGTTTCTCAGGATAACTTACCAAAGCCTCAATAGCTCATTCCTATTGGAATAAGTTTTGTCATATCGTTTATTGACACCAGGGGCCAGGCCTCTGAAGTCGGGAACAACGGAAAAGCCATTACAATTTAACACATGAACATTCTGTCAGTTTTTGTTGGGAAATCTCGCTATTGTTTGGCTGAGAAACATCATAAACAGATTTATCATTTACACGCGTTTAAATGTCGCTTGGTGTCGTCTGGCATATGTTAATCAAATATTTTAATCACAAAACGTTAATGATTCCAGATAAATAACCGCATGAAATGTGATTAAGAATGGTTTAATTTCACTGTAGTAGATTTTAGATAAAACCATTAATAAACAAAGCGGAGAGATTGTTTGATTTCCACCTTAAGCACGTGCTAGTAAAACAACGAAAGCAAAATTAACGAATCGAAGAGCTTTAATATATTTCTCAATATTGCCGCTAAAATCAGGGGCTGTTTTGGTCTTTCTGAAGCCCAGGGCGGAATTCTGTAAACGGGAGGGGGGCGGCGAAGGCGGCTATCATGATAAACCACGGAAGCAGAGTAAAAGGTATAGCATCGCGGCCCCTTCCATATGTGGGGCCACGGACCATTGTCCAAGTGCCCAGTAGGTGAGACCGCTTCTTGGTAAAATGAAGCCACATCAGCGTTTAGTTCGTCCACTATTTGTATAGAATAGATCGCGTGTGTGAGACAGAGAGAGTAAACATACTATAAGAGTAGAAATCTCTACAGAGATGTGATAATGCACGTGGTGACAACGTAACTACATCACCCTTATATAGAAAGAATTTAGTTCTTGGAATTTTGTTCGAATTTCTATCTCTAATATCTCAATTCTACTGTTTTCCTTTTATTTTAAACTTATGAAACAATGGACAAACTAAAGAAGAGATTAGAGTTAGTTAATATGGTAGTTTCTTCAACCAAAATGGCCGTGATGAATTTTTCTTTTTTCTTCTAGAAAAAAAAAAATCTACATAAGCCTGTTTGCTGCTACGTTTCTCTTTGCACAGAAACAAGTAGTTCTTATGTAATGATGCACACAAACAAGTAGTTCTTATGTAATGATGCACACAAACAAGTAGTTTTTATGTAATAATGCACACAAACAAGTAGTTCTTATGTAACGATGCACAGAAACAAGTAGTTCTTATGTAGTGATGCACACAAACAAGTAGTTCTTATGTAATGATTTTTCTCTTCCACTTGCAGAAGAGTATGCAAGTCTTTCTCTTTCTTACTCGTGGCCTTTCATGGCTAGGTGGTTAAGGTGCTAGACTCGTAATCCGGGGGACCGCAGGTTTGGATCCCCGTCACACCAAACATGCTTGCCCTTTCAGCTGTGGCCCAAGAGTTCGCGGTGAGTGGTGATGACTAGCTGCCTTCCCTCTAGTCTTACACTGCTAAATTAGGGACGGCTAGTGCAGATAGCACTCGTGTGGTTTTATGCGAAATTCAAACGAAACTACGGAAACATAAAAATATTTCCCATCACGTATTTTAGATATTCGATATGATTGTCCTCTAGAACCCCTCTATATAACGGAATGTCGCCTCTTTATTGGTGGATAAAAATTGGCCGACCTCGGACTCGCATTTCCTTTTGTGTGTTTTCGTGTTTTTTTTTTGTCTTGTGTTTAACCGTAAGTTAATTGTGTAAATACTTTGCAAGAATAATGTACATAAACACACATTTTGTAATTTTTTCTTTATTTGTAACAGTAAATTTCGTTTCACGAGTTTTACACCTCGTAACGTCAGATCAGTGTAAATCTGAACAATAGTGAAAGCACGCCCTCCACGTCGCGTGCTTACGTCATCCCACGAGCAGCACGTGCTAGCGAATAATATAAATATGTACAACGTTGCTCACATCACAACCTCATGAACACACACCGGCACAGAGTTAAATGTCATATGATTAGATAGCTAAATTTACACGATATACAGCCAGTCAAAGCCCTTATTTTAACATTCTTCTTATGTGCTTGCCATGTTGTGTTTGGAAAAGTCCTCAGCTGTGCACTTGCGTCTTCTCCCTTCAAAATTCAATGTAAAACAACTGCTATCATTAGTAGCTACGTGACATCCTATACAAGTAAAAACAATCTATATACAATAGTGTACATGGGTTTCCTCACCATGAAATTAGATTCCAGAAACTCTGTTATTAATCCAGTCTTTTACTTCCAGTATCTACACTCTGGAGAATTGGTTACTCAAGTTTTAATATTGCAGTTTAAATAACTGAAGGTTTAAATTACCTTTTAAAAGGTTTACTCCGTAACTCGCTTTTATTTGTGATTGAGCTCAGTTAGAATAACTGTGATACGCTAGTTTAAAGGTTAGACTGAAAACAAAGGTTAAAACCTAGCGAGGGTTTGGAGTAGATTTGTTTTATAACCAGTTTAAGTACCTCAATCGGCAATCATTTGGTTGAAGAAAGAAATTGTTGTTGGCGACCTCTAGGAGAAATCACATTTTTAATTATTTCAACTAAGATTTTCTTCTGTTCCCTGATGAGTCAACGAAAAGTTTATGGACTTGCTATGCTGAAATCCAGGATTAGATTCTTTGCGATAGGTTATCTGCGCTCTTTCCTTCATCTTGTGGCTTTGCACTAAAAACATTTTCAGTTATCTGCAACTCTTAAAAGATTATTTTTGGTATTAGTTATGTTTAGCCTTCCATTTTCCATTACCACAAAATGTGGTCAACTCGTTTTTGGTGTAGTACTTCCAGCCTTCCGTACAACTTACTCTAACGTGAATAGAAGCTAAGCCTAAATACGATACTGTTACAGCATATTGTTTCACCTGCAATGATGTGAAGAAAGTATCGAATAAATAATACTAAACACTGTCCGCTTCTAATGTTAGTGAATTACAAACTGTGGTAGTAGCCATAAAATGATAGGAAACTGTCCGTCCAACGTCGCTTCTAATGTTAGTGAATTACAAACTGTGGTAGTAGCCATAAAATGATAGGACACTGTCCGTCCAACGTCGCTTCTAATGTTAGTGAATTACAAACTGTGGTAGTAGCCATAAAATGATAGGACACTGTCCGTCCAAGCTTCTAATGTTAGTGAATACAAACTGTGGTAGTAGCCATAAAATGATAGGACACTGTCCGTCCAACGTCGCTTCTAATGTTAGTGAATTACAAACTGTGGTAGTAGCCATAAAATGATAAGACACTGTCCGTCCAACATTGCTTCTAATGTTAGTGAATTACAAACTGTGGTAGTAGCCATACAATGGTAAGACACTTTAACATAGGTTTTGTATTCATTCCATTTCTATTAATATCAGTTTATAACCTTTAAATATAATATAAAAATTTACTAGTTATTGTTATTACCCCTAATTAGTAGAAATATAAACATATTGACAAACCATCATCTCTTGAAATAATTATAATAATTACAACAAATTAACGATATTGTTAGATGTCCTTTTTCTGTTTCCGACAGCCCTACCTTTTAATGCTGGCGTACGTTAAAAAAAAACTAATTAGCGGTTGGAATGTATTCACTACTCCAAACTGAAAATACTAATATATTGTACGCTGACGTATTTTGTCCGTTCAAGTACACAAGTGTTTGGGAGAGGGGTAACATACGTGATGTTTCACATGAGTTAAGCCTGTAAAACTTATACAAGTGTGATATTTAAACTTGAGCAAGGTTTTGTTTAAATGTTTTCGGGCAGTTAGTTCAAGTGTAGTCCTGCAGTTGGCGAGGGGGGGGAGTTTTGAGGTTGAGTTAGGGAATGCTGAACGTTTTATACCCTTTCAAACATCACTAACTTGTGTATGATATTTGAACCTGGGCAGCGCGAAATTTGTTTTTTACTTTGTATTACTCCACCGTGTTATTTAAGTGGTTAACAGTCCAGTACTGGCGAATGACAATTTCTTAAATATATATTGTATACACTAAAGCAGTTAAACACCTGTTCACATTGAAAACTGGTTCTGATGTTTAAAGGATTTTGCTAATGTAAATTTATCGTTATGCTCTTAATAATTTCATATCAATTTGATCACATGGTCTGAAAAACTGGACTCTTCAAAGAGCTGAGCTCATCTATTAACTAGAACTATGAATAGGTTGTCCACTGACCATCTTGTCCGATACGATACCGGAGTTTACTCCTAAATAATGCCGAACTCTGTTTTTCATAATTCTTGGAAAGTCCAAAAAATGTTTCGTCTTATTAGGCTCTCCATATACTTTATCATTATGGGATGAAACACTTAAAACAGTTCTTGGAACGAACTCAAAGGAAATGAATCGCTGGAAGAACCCGAAGGCATTGCATGATGGGATACTATCGGCGTGAGGGAAGAGTTGGGCGAGTATTCGATGCCTGACAAAGATACTGGAATGTGAGGAGGAACACCAACCAGGGAAGACTCGACCCCCATCGAACACGAGGCTGAAGGACTAGGTTCTGAGAAGGAGCTAGTTGCTCCTGGACTACTGACACTTATGCTATGTTGGTGTTGTGGCGAGTGGTGTTGGGATTGCTGGTCCTGTTGCTTCAAGTTATTCCTACGCCATTTTGCTCTGGCATTCTGGAACCACACCTAGAATCCAAAAGAAATCATTGTTGTAGAAAGATGTATTTAAGACTTCCATTCATTCTTATCACGGATGTAGTAACGAAAAACATCTTATTAAAAAACTAAGCGCTTTTCCCGAACTATTTGGTTCTTTGCAATGCGACGTTTTTGTGCGTGTCTTTAGATATGTTTTTTTGTTTTACTATGGAAATGTTCTAGTCAAAATGCATACAGTAAAGAAAGCTCTGTTCGTGTCAAAACAACCAATGAGTGATCTCTACCTGAAGTACTCTTTTGGAAAGACCTGTCTTTTGGGCCAATTGTTTCAGATCTTTGGCATCAGGATTCTGGTTGATTGCGAAATAAGATTTCATTGTTCGTAGTTGATGGTGCTTGAAGGACGTGCGCATGCGCTTCGTTCTTTGAGGCTGGCTGTTCTGTAGTGACGGCATATTTTGATGGGGTGTACCACTCTCAAGGGTTGGAATGTTTAAATTGCAGCCTCTTGGATCAATCAGAGGAACACCTGGAAATACCAAAGTTTTATAAATATATAAACGCACACATATATACTCCATTAACATCAGAAGCTATTAAGTTTATGCACAAATTATCCTAGTACTATTGAGGAAAACTAAAAGCCACAGTCCTCTTCTAATCATTAAGAATCTGATGGAAGACCTTAGACATAGTCCGTATACATTGAATTCTATGAAGTGGACACTAACGTTTGTCCAATATTATTAATGTTAAAATAAAATCGTTTTTCATTACTTTCTTCGGCCACTTATTTAGACAAACAGTGCTAAAGTTCGTGTCATTCGAATCCCTGAGAAAATAGACCGCGAAATAAATAGTAACAAACGAAAGAGTTAAACGTAATTATTTTATCCATGTCTTCAAAAAAAAAATTGAACGAGACAAGTTTATGTAACGTAACCCTAACTTAACTTCTCATTATATTTGTTATGTGAAAATCTCACAGTGTAAGCTTGTTCTTGTATGTTAATACGAAATCAAATGGAAACATATCGGATGTGATAGTGCTCACGTGAGCAAGTGCTTCGCAATGTAGTCGATATAAGTTTTCTAAACGGAAACATTCAATATCAAGGACCTCCTGTAGCGCATGCGCTGACGATGCTAAATGAAGCCGAGTCACTCGAACGATTGCGTGTTGCCCTATCACAGTATGATCACTTATGCTAACGAGACCAGAGTTTATGCATTTGGTAACATAACGTAACTGGAATATTTTATGGTAACTCAATTCACAGATACTGGTAGTTTATGTCGTTTCTATGTATAGCTGTACTAAATTGTAAATATGCGTAGGTATCACTTTGTTAAGTAACGCTGTCGTAGGTAGGTTTATATATCAGTTAATGTTCATTTAAATTGCATATGAACTACGAAATTCCAGGCTTTAATCCCTGCAGAATTAATAGTGCGTCATAACTCGAGCATATAGTGATAGAGGGCATTGTTGGTATAGGTATATGATTCAAGAAATTACTGAGACGAAACCACCAAGACTCTGCTATTAGCAGCAAAAATAGCGAACAGAAGTAATACTAACTTTTATTACTAGTATTACTAAAGAATAATAGTAAGAGGGAGGGGATATATCTCCTCAATAAAACCATCTCAGTGGGTTCCTTCTACCCCTAGTTTGAATAGTTGAACCATTCCATTGGACTTAATGTAAAACGCACTAGATGTAATTTTAGCAAACAGTTGTACAAAAACTGTGCGATCTGGAAACGGTGTATATTACTAATACTGAAATAGTTTATCAGTATTTTGTAATATGCAACATTTTCTTCCACTAAAATACGATTATTCGCACAGCTGCAAGAAGGTAGGTAAAGCTCTGTTTAATGTGTATACAGAAATTAAGACACTGGGGGGAAAAAACCTTCGCAGAATACGAAAAAAACCAAACAACAAAACTACATGAAAGTGGAAAATCCTTGAAAGTTTAAAATGCTAGACTCGCCTAGTAGAGCTACTACTGTTACTACAAAAAATGCCAATCAAACACCCAAGCTTGTATTGTAGCATTGAGAGAGCCAATGAAAATCGAGTTTCTTCGACTTCAATGAAGATAGAATCGCAAAGTCGACCTTCCCGCTGGAAAAGTTGTAAACCTGTCTGACTAAGCAAAGACAAGATTAGTGGCAATAGTGTATCTTCTCTGGGGCTATCAGGAGTGGCTGTCGCCAGTGGATTAACCTCCAGACAGCAACTGTTACCAGCAAACAACAACAACTCGGTCTTTCGTTATTAAATTCAGTATGGGATGCGTTCTTGTTTTGTTTTTAATTGTCCACGGCATTTTATAGGAGTCAACATTGCGAAGAATCGGGCCCGGCATTGTCAAATGGTTAGGGCACTCAACTTGTAATATGAGGGTCGCGGGTTCGAATCCCCGAATACACCTAACATGCTCGCCCTTTCGCCCATGCTTTTCCTGTGACGATCAATCCCACTATTCGTTGGTGAAACAGTAACTTAAGAGTTGGCGGTGGGTGGTGATGATTAGTTACATTCTCTCTAGTCTTTCACTACTAAATTAGAGACGGCTAGCGCAGATAGCCCTCGTGTAGATTTGCGCGAAATTCCAAACAAACGCGATCTTTTTACGCACTAACATTACACTTCAGGAATTCTCGCTTTTATGTGGATCAACATAGCTTGTTGATGGATTGTTTTTAACAGTAACCACCAGTCTCTGAATAACTCGGTTGTTACTAATACATGACAATTCACTATTTGTGTTTACTCGCACGTTGAAAGGCTTGGCTTGGCCGGGTGGGCAGGGTGCTCTACCCGCAATCTGCTGCTCACGGATTCGAAACACCTGTTGGCGAACATGCTCGCCCTTTCAGCCGTAGGAGAGTTATAACGTTACGGTTAATTGCGCTATTCGTTTCGTAAGAGTAGCTCAAGAGTAGACTAGGCGGTAGGTGTTGTTAACTAGCTTCCTTCCCTCAAGTCCATCACATCTAAACTAGAGACGACCAGTTCACATAGGCCCTCAAGTAGCTTTGCGCGAAATTCACACCAAACGCTTGTTGGAATTAATTACCAACCAACTCAATAACCAATTTCATTTACTGTCAACTAGTTAAACGTAACTTCTAATTAACAACTTGGTACAAACTGGCCCCATTTTAACAGCTTCTAGCGCCATCTTCAAAACTAACTAACAATTTTGTTGATGTATTTAATTATTACGGTAGTTAACTTCTGATCTTTACAGGTTGTGTTATTGTGATTTTTAACTAGCTTTCAGTTCTGAAACAAACTAAATTATCTTCCATTGCTGGTCTTGTGCGTGTTTTTATAAGTTTTGAGTTTTCATCGTCGAATTCTCATATCCAGTAGATGGCGCTACGGTATAATATTTGAGAATGATAAATTAGTATCATGCTTCAAAACTTTTTATGCGATGAATATCTAATCCTTCTTTATCAATTACCCTGAGTCGCTAGTGCGTTACGGAATTGCCACAGATCTGGGGTTCTATTCCCCGTAGCGGACAAAGCACAGTCCATTATCTCAAAACCCTGGCATAACTACGAAACATTTCTCCTATCCAAAAATAATTGAACCACTACTTTTGTTTCCCTGTAACTGTAGTTACAATTCTGGCTATTGTGCTTTCCCCCATAAACATATGGGAATCTGCGAGGGGAATACCCAACGCCACTGTTTAAAAGTATCATTCCATGAATTATCACGACACTATTTTAACAATTGGAAGCTCTGTGAGGTTCACGGTTCTGCTACGTTGTTTTTCGGAAGACAATGTGTCAGGTTTGAAAGGGCAGGTGTTTGGATATGCGTGTAGCGACATTCGTTACATAGCAGGTTTGGTTTGTTTTGAATTTTGCGCAAAGCCACACGAGGACTATCTGCGCTAGCCGTCCCTAATTAAACAGTGTAAGACTAGAGGGAAGGCAGCTGGTCATCACCACCCACCGCCAACTCTTGGACTACTCTTTTACCAACGAATTGTGGGATTGACTGTGACATTATAACGCCCCCACGGCTGAAAGGGCGAGCATGTTTGGTGTGACAGGGATGCAAACCCGCGACTAGCAGATTACGAGTCCAGTGCCTTAACCTTAGCCTGGCTATGCCGGGCCACATTGCAGGTGCTTTTTTTATATAATATATGGGACACGGCCTGAATAATTCCTCATTTTATCTCTTCCAAACAATGCTTACTGTCTTTTTCTTTGTACACTAGTGGACTCAACAAGTGAAATTGTCTTTAAGAAAAATTAAAATTCGCTCAGATTCTCTTATTTATTATTAAATTTTAGTTATTTTGTTATATTTAAATTTGTTTTTATTTTTTATTTTTACCTTACTAAAACTACAGTGCAAAGGCCAAGCCAATAAAAAAAAAAGCGACTGATGGTTTAGAAATGGGCTTGTGGTACTCGGCGAGTTTATTTTAGTTGTTATGTGGTATTTCAGTTTTGGTCATGTGATTTAAATATATACACACTTCGGGAATATATGTTTTGTTTTATAAAGGTTTCAGTTCTTATGTTATTATACTTTTTTCTCTCGTGCATCTGTGAAGATGGGAAGTCAAAGTTCAGACATGTATAATAGAAATGTCACTGACGTAATTTGTTGTCACAGTAACAAGAAGAGTAAACTTACCCATGTTTTGTCCCATCATGGAGTCTATTCCTACATCTGTCGCCTTCCGTTTCCGTGGCCTACCTTTTTTGGCGGTCTCCACGGGTGGGTAGCTTGAATAATGGTGCTGCACGAGCTCGCCAGACCGGTCTCCGACCGTGCCGTTTGGTGCCCCGTCCGGTGGCAGGTAGGGCTCGCCCTGTACTAGGAGTTCGTAGTGCGTACGGCAGTAGACCAAGTTGTCTTTCAGCCCAAAGTAATCCCCTTGGGTAAGAACTGTGTTACACCACGCGCACGTAAAACAATGCACGTGATACACTAGGTCTCGAGCTCGCATAACTAGTTCGTTGGCAAAGATACCCTGTTGACAACGGGCACATCGTTTAACTGCAAACAACCTGGTAGAAGAAAAAAAAACACATTAAACTTTGATACAAATACAACGGTCCAAAACCAGGTCGAGAAGGAAAATATCAAGCGATTAAGAACTGACAGTTCACATAAAAAAAAAATGACAATAACAGCTCATCTATTACTGAAAATATTTTTGGTTCTAACAATGTGAACTTTTGTGGCACCTAACAAGTTCCTTTAGTTACAAGAGAGAGTTCAAACTGGTAGAGCTAATCGCCATCTTTGGCCGTGAACATTTGAAATTCCTTAATGTTAATCAGTTTCGATTGACTCGCGGTTTGCATTCCATGGAATCTAATCAATTTCTCATGGTCACTATGGCTCGTGACCGACGTACAAACGGAGATGTGTACACACGGTCTTTCATCACTTCGTGAACTAAGTTAAGAACACATACATTCATATAATCTCTCTATTAAGTTTAGTGAACATTGGGAAAAAATACAAAAATAAACTAAGTAAAAGCGAGCATCTATGTATCCATTACACTTGTTGATAAAATGGGAAAAAAGGCTTCACTGTTTCTGCACTGGAATCTGCTCTTCATGATGATTTAGGAATGGGTGTGTGTCTTATAACTCACTTTCTTAATGTAGTCACCATCATAAAGTTTTTGTTGACAAACTTACGATAGTAGCGATCTAGGCGTTTCTACGCGTGTGTCGTGTGCTCAGCCAGCTCGACAAGTCTAGATACTGGGGCGAAAAACATGTCAATATTGGACATGGCACATGTAGTATGGCTTGTTTGTTTTTGAATTTCTCGTAAGGCCACATGAGGACTATCTGCGCTAGTCGTCCCTAATTTAGCAGTGTAAAACTAGAGGGAAGGTAGCTAATAATCACCACCCACCGCCAACTCTTGGGGTACTCTTTTACCAACGAATAGTGGGCTAGCTGTCCCTAATTTATCAGTGTAAAACTAGAGGGGAGGCAGTTAGTCATCGTCACCCACCGCCAACTTTTGGGCTATTCCTTTACCAACGAACAGTGGGATTGATCGTTACATTATAACACCCCCACGGCTGAAAGAGCGAGCATGTTTAGTGGGACGGGAGATTCTAACCTGCGACCTTCAGATTACGAGTCCAACGCCTTAATACACCTGGCCATGCCGGGCCTGTAGTATGGTATTACGTGGTTTTCTTTGCTTTCATTCATAAGTTCTTAGGATTTATGCAAGCTTAATCGACTATGTACGAAGTTTTGAAAATTACAGAAAATATCTATAACTGGCAATAGTTCGAAGTGAAATATTCGATACGCTCTTCAAAATATTTAATTCTACGAACAATAACTCTTATGGTGTGAACAGAATTGAGTTGAAGAATATTTTTATAAGTTATTTACAAATCAGAATTAGGGTTAGAATCAATGACCAAATATTTTTATCTTAACATCAGATATTAATTATTTATATTAAACTGAGTTAATAATTTTACTCATCATATAGAAGAACGGGCAACCCTTAAAGTTAGCAGATCAAGTAATCCCAGCGTTAGCCTATTTATAATCAGCAAATCTTAGAACTTAAAAAACGTATGGATAGGCTTAGTGTTAGTGAGCAATCAGAAGCAAAATTGCACACTTAATGTTCAAGTTTAACATATCTCCTTTAAGACATAGGTAACCTAACTTAAGTTCTTGCTGCTACAGGAGAATTAGAGAAAAAATATAAGTTAAAAGTGTTTAAATCTATTAAAACCATTTTGATAGGCCAGGTGATGAGGGCGCTAGACTCGCAATCCAAGAGTCTCGGTTTCGGATCTCCCATCCCACCAAACATGCTCGTTCTTTTAGCCGGGAAAAAAAGCCTCCTATTTTTATTTTCTTGCCTTTTCTTTAGGCTAGTTAAATTTCCTATTATAAATTTTGCCCTTTTTTAGGCTACTAAAGTTTCCTATTATAAATTTTGCCCTTTTTTAGGCTACTAAAGTTTCCTATTATAAATTTTGCCTTTTTAGGCTACTAAAGTCTATTATAAATTTTGCCTTTTTTTAGGCTATTAAAATTTCCTATTATAAATTTTGCCTTTTTTTAGGCTACTAAAGTCTCCTATTATAAATTTTGCCTTTTTTAGGCTACTAAAGTCTATTATAAATTTTGCCTTTTTTAGGCTATTAAAATTTCCTATTATAAATTTTGCCTTTTTTAGGCTATTAAAATTTCCTATTATAAATTTTGCCTTTTTTAGGCTACTAAAGTCTCCTATTATAGACTCCACAGATTCTATTCTTCGTAATATAAAGACTTAAATTATGTTTGTTAGCTCCTTGTGCTTAACTATGCTCAAAATTCAATTTTTAGCATCGTAATCATGCAGACTTTCTGCTAGAGGGCTACGTATATATGCTTGGGGGTCTTCAAAGAATAATGTTTACACTTCACAATGAAATTACAACCTGAAGACCAGACACTTGTCAGTACAGTCTATTACAGAGAGGTGACGTGAAGTTAAAAATAAATTAATCGCAAAATCTCAGATTTTATTAGGCCTAGATTAGGGCTGATGGGTGTTACTTTGTGTTGCGCTAGGCCTAGGTTAGGGCTGATGAATGTTACTTTGTGTTGCGTTAGGCCTAGGTTAGGGCTGATGGATGTTACTTTGAGTTGCGCATCTGTGAGACCAAAAACAGCTTCCAGGTGTGAACTGTGTCCACCAGTTCTAAACAATTATTTGTTTACGGTAATTGCCAAGAGAAATACGACGCGCCAATAATAGCTATTACAAACATATTTTTGTAAGGACACTGCGTAATGAAAATTCATTAATGAAAAGAACCATTATCAGCTTTATATACCGAATAACTTGTTTACATAGATAAGGCTTCAAACAATTATTCTTGTATTTTTACACAATTCTCCACAGTACACTTGTTTGTTTGTTTTACTACAATCGATAAGGGAAGAAATGTGTATGTGTGGTAAAGGTGTATTGCTAAAAGTAAAATTCGTGAAATAAGGTTGTATAATTTTAGCATATTATTAACGGTATGTCTCTCCTAAGATTTTAGGCGTTGAATAGTTGCGAACAAGTCAATATATGAATCTAATGGTCCAAGGCTCGAGACGTAATGTCGCTGAACGCATTCCTACCCTTCTAATTAGTGCATTTTAAGACAACACTTAATCCTGTTGGTTAAATTTAATCAAACGCGATGAGGCGTTGGTTCCTTGTATTTGTTTGTTTTTGTTTTTGTGAATTTTATGCAAAGCTACTTAGGGCTATCTGCACTAGCCGTCCATAATTTGGCAGTATAAGACCAGAGGGAAGGCAGCTAGTCATCACCACCCACCGCCAACTCTTGGGCTACTCTTTTACTAGCGAATAGTGGGATTGACTGAAACATTATAACAACCCCACGACTAAAAGGGCGAGCATATTTGGTGCGAAAGTAGTAGCTCGTCCTCTTCTTGCTGGCCAGTGGTTTGAAATTAGGATGCATCCGAAACTCAGGGAGTCTTTGAACTTGGTCAAGCAAGCAGCACGTGCTCTTCACACTGACACTTTCAATATCTCTATTTTCACGTTAGTGCAACTTGGGAGTTATGTTCCACAACTTGTACGATAAGACCGTATTGTAAACAAAGGTGTTGTTGACACGTCGAATTTTGTCGAGAACTAGTGACGAAAACACTTGTGAACTTGAGCACCAAACTAACGTCCTAAACTACACCCGTTTAATAAGGAATATTAACATGTCTAATCGAGGTTAATGTGTAATATCAACATCGAGCGGATTACTTCGCATTTAGTGCCGTGTTTAAAATAAACGTTTCTATTCGCATTCGAAATAACACAAGCAGAAGAGAGCATGCTATTGCTGAACAGGGCTGTATGACTCAGTGCAACATCGAACGTGACTTCCTCGTTAGTATATATATAAAAAAAAAAACATTTCCATGGTAACAAATTGGGAAAGTTCTCTCCATGCCGGGTATAGATATAATAGTGAACGGATAAGCCACGTATTTAAACCGTAACTTACCAACAGGGTCCCTTAAAACCATCAGATTTCGAAACATTATTTCTATACTGTATAGGCATCTAACTGCTTGACTCTATCTATGTATTTTAATAAAACAACACAAACGCAACGGCAACTCTGTGTGTGTTTAGGTCACGTGGCCATTCATTTTCCTCTGTACATTTCTAATAGCAAGGGTAATATTTATTATGCTTGTATAAAACTGGCGCCTCAACAGTGAAAACACTAATTTCGGTGCAAAGTTTTGAGGAAAAAAAATTGTTTTTTTCCTTCGTACGTTAAATATAATAATCTCTCGGTGATGATAAATTCTGTACTTTTTTTTATAGTATTCCTATACCCCCCGTCGCACCACATATGCTCGCCCTTTCAGCCGTGGGGACGTTGTAATTCGACGGCCAATCCCACTATTCGTTGGTAAAAGAGTAGCTCAAGAGATGGCGGTGGGTGGCGATGACTAGTTGCCTTTTCTCTAGCCTTACGCTACTGAATTATGGACGGCTGGAGCAGATAGCCCTCGTGTAGCTTTGCGCGAAAATCAAAAACAAAAACCTAAAACCCCCCTTCAAATGAAATTATAAAATTCCATAAACAAAACAACAACAACAACAAAACTTGCCGCTAACCCAGAAGTAAGTACGTTTACGGACCTGGTGCGTGAAAATTTGGGGTTAGATTCCCTGCGATGAATAGCACATGTCGTCCATTGTGTAGCTACTCACACAAAAATAACTTGTTGTAATGTTGACTATCGGTCAGTAGAAGTGTGTGTTGGGTGGAGTGGTCGATATTCTATCTTAATCATACAATGACTTTAAATTGGAATATAAATATTAACTTTGAGTTACAGAATTCCTCTCATTTGTCAGATTTTTTCTACGTCACACGTATTGTCGTTGCGTGATCTAAGAACACGTGTACATAATAGAACTACAAATTGTATTACTTTGTATTACCTTGTATTACAATTGTGAAGTTTCATCATAGTTTCGGTGCACAGTGTAAGTAATTTTTTTTAAAAACTTCGCCATGGTTATCTTGAATAAGGTTACATATTGCACATATTTACCGAAATTTAACCATATTTAATGTATCGTTTTTTGTGTATTTACTGTCATGACACGACTTAAAACACGATACTTAAAGCTGGCTGAGTGGTTTAAACCATTGGATCAAACGGTAGTAGGGAGTTGAGAGATACCGTCGGTAGGTCATATCTGTCGTTACTCAGCAAAAATAAGTGATTTGTGTGTAAACACATTCCAGTAAGTACAAAGCCCTAATATCGTTTTACTGTATTTTATCATGGAAACCTAACCTTGAATGTAAGTGTCAACCTGTGTCAAGAAACAGTGTTGGCATTTCTGGTGGTTGGAGACTGTTTTAGATTACCCCAAACTATGTAGAACGTAAAAAAAAAAAAAAAAAAAAAACTTTGGGGGGTACAAACAAAGAACTGGACTTATGCTTAAACGATATTTCTCCCGTTCGATTCTGGACAGTTTTGTTTCAAAATCGCACGTGCTTGCCAATTGTTAAAGTATAAATAAAATGGTAAATGCCAACGAGTTATTTGAGTTGTAAACATATATTGCGTTCAAGTTAACGTGGTGTAACCACGTATTTAAACGCGTTACGGAAGGCATGTTAACAGTATTGCAGGGAAAAGAAAATTACAAATAGCACGTGAGCCAAATAAGGCCAAATGTCCTCGGACTATGGATCCGACGGTTCATCGTTCGCGTTCTACCATTACACCAAGAATATGTTTTGGGACTGTGGGTGAGCTACATACGAATATCTGCAATATTCCGCTGTTTGATCAAACAAAAGTGGCCCAAGAGTTGGCGGTGTTTTGCTTTGCCTTTCCTTCTAGTCAAATGTCTCGCAATTAGGATTGGTTTTGCACATTAAGCCTTCGTATAGCTTTCAGAGACAGTACAAAAGAAATTAACCTCGTGTTTGCAACGCGACAGTTCGTTATCGCGTCAAGAGATTTCAACTAAGCCTTATTTTATATATACTCTTATAATAATAATAATGAAATAAGTGTCCATATTTCTTTACGAGACTCGTGCGTTTTAAAAAATTATATATTGTACCTCTGGAGAGATCTGATATGATCATTGCCCGTGAATTTCAAACAAGAGTTGTTTCGTATAAGTCAATGGCAGTAAAAAGTTAGTATTAAGATAGTATTTTTTTTCTAGAAATGGCATAAGATGATAAATCCCTAAATAAATAATTTACTTTATTTCGCATATGCGTAAACTATGTTATTGTTATTAATTAATAGTCCGTAAATATGCTACAGCTGCTTGGCTTAGCTGTTTAATTAATACGGTTTTCCAAAATATTTTTTTTACTTTTTGTTGTTACCTGATTATGCAATTTCCTTTGTTTTTCTTTACCCTTGTCTATATCTATTACCTAGATTCAGCGAATCACATTACACAGGGAGTAATTGATCAACACGGCCCTGTTGGAGGGCTGGTACTGCTGCTGATATAACGTACAATTTTGAAATTCAAATATATCTAAGCAATATTTTTAATCTCAGCGTCAGAATACAGAATTTTACCCAAGTCATTGTCATACGTGTTTATTCATACCAACACGTCAGAAACTCGGTTTAAATTACACCTGTGTAGCCTCAACGCCAATAAACAAGCGGTTATTAATAAACACCCATTCTGTCCTGTCGACTTTGTGACCTGTGTGCATGTTAATCCGGAATATAAACAGTTTTCTTGGAATTTAATGAGTGTAAAAAGCACACACACGCAGTTTGTAATTAAAGTCTTAATATTTCAAAAAATTGTATTACTACTGAATAATTTATAACTATATATAAAATATACACGTGCGTTTAAAAACTTTGAGATAAAATGGTGGATATTTGCAAAAGATGTGGAAACTATTTTCCTTTAACTTTTGTAATTAACACCACTTATTACTGATTATTATTGAAGAATGTTTAGCCGTTTCCTCTGGTAGACGTTATTATGTAATTTCTCTTTATCAATATTATCCAGAGAATTCCAAAACGTTGTGCTTGAAACGAAGATAATTGTGTTTTCAGTTTTTTCGTATAGCATATTCTTGGCCTCCCAGTGGCTCAGCAGCATGTCTGCGGACTTACAACGCTAAATTCCGGGTTTCGATACCCGTGGTGGGCAGAGCACTGATAGCCCATTATGTAGCTTTGTGCTTAATTCAAAACAACAACGACAACTTACTCTTGAAAAAAAACGTATATAAACGTTCTGCATTCCTGAAAATTTCCCCTCAAACTTTAGAGAAGTTAAGTTGTTAGAAGGAAACTACGTTTCGAAGCTGATATCGAGATTTAAAAACGGAATTTCCTTCATATATTGCCTGCACATGCGCCAGTCACGAGTCAGGCTTCCGCTCATTGATGTAAATTTCTAAATCCAGTTTCCTTTCATAAACAAAACGAACCACGGCTAATGTATGTTTTATCCCCCACCCCTCAAGGAAAAGGGACTTTAGGTATAAATAATAGAATTATATATATAATTTTAAACAAACTACAAAATTTTGGCAACAAATTACGTCAAAAGGATTGTTTGTGTGTTTTCTTATAGTAAAACCGCATCGGACTATCTGCTGAGAAAAATGTTCACACCGAATATCGAAACCTTGGATGAAATAGTTAATTGAATATTGCGGAAAAGTAAAATAAAAAAATAGGTCACGTGACATAGTGACCCAGCTTATGGTTCGTGCCTTCTCCTTCAGATGTTTGTTTCTTGGCTGTGTTTAAGTATCGCCGGAAATAAGGCCCAAATTGCGTTGGGGGATACGCCGTCTGCTTGGCTTAACCTCAATTTCGCGAGACTAACACATATTTTTACGAACAGATGTGAATTTTGAAGTTGTCTCCCTAAGTATTTGATGTTTTGCGGTCAGTAAAATGATTCAAATTCATACAGTTTTCGATTCCTGCGTGGACTGTTCGACAAATACGACCTAGTAATCTATCACAAAGTCAAAACTCGATCCAGTGTTTTGTTTCTATTACCCCAACAGGATAATGCTTGTTTATATTAACAGAGAATGGGGGAGGAGAGAAGAGATATCAACCCCCTATTTTATGCTGTGTACTTCCTACTCGGAAGGCCCGGCATGGCCAGGTGGTTAAGGCATTCGACTCGTAATCTAAGGGTCACGGGTTCGAATCCCCATCACACCAAACATGTTCGTCCTTTCAGGCGTTGTGTCGTTATAATGTTAGGGTCAATCCCATTGGTAAAAAAAGTAGCCCAAGAGTTGGCGGTGGGTTGTGATGATTAGCTCCCTTCCCTCTAGTCTTACACTGCTAGATTAGGGACGGCTAGCGCAGATAGTCCTCGTGTAGCTTTGCGCGAAATTCAAACGAAACCAAATCCCAGTCGGAGCGTTTCATCAGCAGCCTATCCATGATGCAAGTTTGTAAAATATACTTAAAAGTGGTTTATATTTTCCTTTTTGTGAATATCTTTTTTTGACAAATTAATAATGTACGAACGTTGAGTACCTCCTAGCGGCACAACTTGCCAAGATTATTCTTCAGTTTTGAAGTATTTGTGTGTGTGGTACTTAAAACGTTTAGAAACTTCTCGCGTGCTCCCAGATGGAGCCAGCTGTATGGGAGACAGGCAATAACAAGGTGTTACACCAGTTTTAGGACACTAAGACATTGAAACAGTTTGTAAAAACATTCAAGCACGTGAAAAGTTAGAATAATATACAAATATTTATTTTAGTCATTCATTTGTTTATTGTAATATCTATCTGTTTCTCATGAGGATCATTCAAATAGCTTGAGTATAGATTTGGGATTAACTTAAATTTGCTAGATTGGCTGAACCTTTTTGAGATATCATTGGAATTATGGTCGAAAACGTCGATAAAAATGAGGATATTCAACTCTCGTAATATAGTAGTAGTTAGTTTGTGCTTCTCGGTAAAATATCGCCCTAAAGTGAATGTTATTTTTCTTGAAGTTAAGGACCTGGTGTCAATATACAAGCGAGTTTTGTGAAGGTTAATGCAGTAATCAGTTATATAATACGTCTAAGCACACTAGAAAGAAGCTAGAGGGAAGGTATCTAGTCATTACCACTCACCGCCAACTCTTGGGCTACTCTTTTACCGACGAATAATGGGATTGACCGTTATATTCTAACGTCCCCACGACTGAAAGGGCGAACATGTTTGGTGTGACCAGGATTCGAACCCACGACCCTCACATTACGAGTCGAGTGCCTTAACCAGTATTTCTATTATGAAATAAAGGTAGGTAAATAAAAGACAGGTACAGTCGCTTCTTCTTTCCTCTGGTGGAATACGTAGCAAGTCTCATACGTTTTAAAATCCGAGTTTTGATACCTGTGATAGGCAGAGTACCAATAGGGCAGTGTGTAGTATTGTGCTTAGTAACAAATAGATACTATATAGGTACAACTATATTGATAGAGTATCTAATCTGACAGGAAGGTACACGTAAAAACACTTTTTAAAACTACTGTATATATAACAAGTCCGGTCCACGAATGTCAGTGGCTGGACATTGAAAATATGGGTCACAAATTGTTGGTGTTTTTTTAACTCATATAAAATTGTCGTTCGTGAACTTTGGACAATGTCGTCACTTTTCGGCCAATGTTGTTAATTCATACTTTAGCACAAGACTGGCCGTGTCAGTGCCCACAACGCGTACTTGTGGACTTGTGTTAAATTTACTGTCGTTTTCGGACATGTTTGATACAACCTATTTGGCCGAGCTTGGCTCGGGGGCTAATATCATGCATGAGTATGTGTCTGCGGTTCTTTTGTGCGCATTACGTTGCGGAAAAAATATTTAAACCATCTCACTACAGTTGTAGGGAAATAAAAAAAGAGGAACATTTTGTGTGGTTAGGCCAGTGCGCGTGAGAATAAAAATAAAGTCAATCAGAAAAGAAAAACATACGAACAGTAAAATATATCAAAGGAACGACTGGCGCAAATAGCCCTCGTGTGGCTTTGCGAGAAATTAAAAACAAACAGTAAATGTCTGCATCAGATGTTCATGTTGGGTATCGACGGAATTTATTTATGTATAGTTATCATTTTAAACTACAGATTTGAAAAAAAAAAAAATCGAAGTTGCGTCAAGGCGGCTAGCGTGTCAGTTATAAAATGTAGACACGTTAATACGAGTTGCACGTAACACGTCTAGAAAATGTGAAGAAAAAATCATTTATGTCCAAGAAACAGAGGATACACATTAAAAACAACAACAACAGAGAGAGAGGGGGTACAGATTGAAGCTTCCTGGTAAGAGATGCTAAGAAAGTTGGCTGAGTTTGTAACTCAACCGAAGACCACTATCACACTCCTTTGCTAAGTAAACGGTAACTTAAGAACAGCGAACAAAGTATTCCTTGTTGGTCGATTTCTTATCAACACCGGATCGTCGGAGTGATCATTTAGCGGTCTTCGCCCCGACTGCTGATGGGTGAGGTCGTACAGACCCAGTGTTACGTCATCGTAGTTAGCGTGGCATTAAACGTTGCGAGACTGCTATCATTTACATTATAAGTTGTTTTTAAAACTTCCACTGGAACCGTGAGCTTACATAAAAGTCAGTATTCTGTTACAAATAACAAATAGTTCTGAGTTGTATATCTTGATATGCATTTACTGAACAACTCGTGTCATAAATACACCTATACCCCCACCTAAATCAGTGTATTTCCACACAATTTGTGCAAAACTGGAACTATAAATTCTAGGATTCCAGTACAAGGGAGGCCCGGCATGGCCAGGTGCTTAAGACGCTTGACTCGTAATCTGAGGGTCGCGGGTTCGAATCCCCGTTACACCAAACATATTCACCCTATCAGCCGTGAGGACCTTATAATGTGACGCCCAATCCCATTATTCATTGGTAAAGGAATAAACCAAGAGTAACCCACGAGGACAGTTATGATGGTTAGCTTAGAATGTAGATTTAGGATTAACTTGAATCTCCTAAAATGGTCAATTCTTTTATTGTTGTTGGGATTGTGGTCGAAAACATCGATAACAGAGATGCAAACATACTTGTAGTTAGACCGATACTACTGAAGATGTTAATATCATAGGTGATTTAATATTTACAGGTTATTGAAACATACATTTATATTGATTAGCTAAGAGAAACGAAGGAATAAGTAATTAAACAATTGTAATCTAAACCATTATTTGACAATGTATGTCCACTTATAATTACCGCAACCACTGGGTCAGATTATCACCAAATCTGACACGTATTCTTATTCCCCCATCTTCCCCCAGAGAGTGATATGGGGGAGGAGATAGGAGGAATTTACTTCAGTATTCTATGTTACCTCCCGGTGGGATAGCAGTAACCTTGCAACGCCAGAATCCGGGGTTTTATTCTCCAAGGTGAGCACACCACTCAGCCTAATGTGGCTTCATTTCCGTTATATTGGTTTGTTTCTTTTAAAGCAAGGAACTTATTGTTAAAAGCGAAATAAAACTACATATGCGCAAGTCTTATTTCTCTCTCTGTGGGTTTTAGTGCCAGAATGTGATTTCGAGGGCTTACGTTTCACGCCCGTTGCCACAGAATTACGCTCCGTCTTCAGATACATGGAACAGTCAAATATTTAGACACGTGAGTGTGCTATAAGTCAAACCCTACTGTCTGATCATAGTAGCAGACAACGAGTATTGTTGACGATATTTTTTCTTTCTGGTCTTTTAGGTCAAAATTAGGGATGGCTTTGCGTGGACACTTTAGAACATCAAACGAACATTACGTGTAACAGAAAACCATTAACAGTTATTGTCATCGGTGTAATTTCTTCTGAAATCGTAGAGGTATACATGCCGAATTCTGTGATGGAATACAAAGCCAAATAAACACTGGGATCACCCAGTTCCCTCCACAAGGTAAAATATCCCTTGTTTCCTGGTTCCGTTTTTGGTATTTTAAGCAGTGCCGCCTCTTAGGCTTGCACGCACACACACACACACACACACGTGTAATATTTTTCGTATTCCGTGATGGAACTCTCTATGAAATACATTTCAGTTCTCGTTTTTAGCGCAAAACTACACAAGTCTTTTTACTCTCAATTCACTGGAGGGAATCGAACTCCGGATGATAGCTTTAAGACCGTAAAATTACTGCTGACCTACCAGGAGGAGGGGACGTTTTATTTGGACATAAAAATAGAAAAAAGAAACAAGTTTCAATAATGAATGTTGTGCTGTTATTGCTCGTTCTGAAAAGGGGTTACATTTTGTACTGCATATTATTTAGTACGTCGTCCTAAGAATTACCGTGACTGAAACTATACCATTGGTCTTGAGTATATCTCCTATTAAAAACAGAAGAATTATTAAATGGATTTCGCAACTCATTTTAGATGAATTTCATTTGATTTTTTCAACCTGATCTGTAATTTGTGTACAGATTGGCTAAATGGAAAAGTCTGACTTTTAGGGTCGTCTATAAGTTTGAGCTGTTGACCAGAGTGACGTCAGCCAGCAGCACCTGTCATCACAAGGCCTCAATACAATTTATTAAATCGAATATCTCACTTTCATAACACTCCCATGCACAGCTGAAAGCGTATAGAGTGTGTAGGAGAATCACAGCTCTAACCTTGGACTCTTCAATCCATAACTCGTTGCTTTAATTACTCATTCGCTCCCGGCAATTTTCTTTTCGTATAATTTTTTTTAATATATAAATTATTCTACTAACATTCTAAATAGAGTAACGTAATTCCCATGTTTAGTAAGCCATAAGACGTGGTGGCATTTAACTCGATGTCCTTCGTGTCAAACAGCAATTATATCGATCCATTGATAAGCTAACTTCTTCACATGAGAAGGAAAGAAGAGATTGTTGGCCTGCACTCCGAAATATGATAAAAAATCTGCGTTTTTCTACCTGTGTTTCCTGTTTTGTTTAGCCTTACGAGGCCTAATGTAAGTATGTGGAAAATAAAGATCAAAGGTGTGAACCATGTTTATCCCATATTTGAAATTCATCAGTTTGAAAAACTCAGAATCGTTCAGCTTCACGAGTTACACAAAATAATAACACACGCTTGTAGGTGACATCACTGATTTGTTTAGGTTGTGTTGTTAAGGCTGAAATTTTGTTTTGGTCTGTTTTTTGATTTTTTAACACTTTTAACCGCCGGGCCCGGCATGGCCAGGTGGCTAAGGCGCTTCACTCGTGATCCGCGCTGTCGAATCCCTGTCACACAAACATACTCGCCCTTTCAGCCGTAGGGGCGTTATAATGTTATGATCAATCCCACTATTCGTTGGTGAAAGAGTTGTCGGTGGGTTGTGACGACTAGGTGCCTTCCCTCTGGTCATACACTGCTAAATTAGGAAAGACTAGCGCAGATAGCCCTCGTGTAGCTTTGCGCGAAATTCAAAACCAAACTAAATTTACCCGCTGTTTCAGAGGAATTTGCACTTTATTCGGGGGGGGGGGGAGTTCAGTTTCGTGTAATAAACACTGAATTATTGTGATGCTATAGTTGCTACAGAAACGTAAATCATTAGATTCACAATCGAACAAAACAAGTCATGACTGACCATGGAGAATAAAAAGACATTTAAAAACCAGTTATAATTCGGTCTACTAAATGCAGTCTAATATAAGATAAAAAATATTTTTACCTTTCAATACGAATTATTTAAAACTGCCGATCAGTCGGAAAGATATTTGTCTCTTACGAAATGTATATATATTAAAAATATAATAGTATATGAAAAGAATCGATATCTGGACTATCGGTTCCCTGGTGGTAAGTTATGTAAATTCATGATTAATGAAAGGTTATCTAAGGATATAAAAAGTTACTTCCCTTGCATCTAATTGTAAAAAAAAAAAATGCCCTAAAATATGCAAAGCACAAAATGTTTGTTTGTTTTTGAATTTCGCACGAAGCTACTCGAGGGCTATCTGTGCTAGCCGTCCCTAATTTAGCAGTGTAAGACTAAAGGGAAGGCAGCTAGTCATCACCACCCACAGCCAACTCTTGGGCTACTCTTTTATCAACGAATAGTGGGATTGACCGTCACAGTATAACGCCCCAACGGCTGGTAGGGCAAGCATGTTTGGTGCGACGGGGATTCAAACCTGCGACCTTCGCATAACGAGTCGAACGCCTTAACACACTTGGCCATGCCGGGCCAGGGGTGGCTAAAAAACAACAACTTTATCACGCTTAAATTTACGTTATACTTTACACAGTTTCGAACCAAGATCACCGTTATAAGAAACATGTCCATTAACGACATTGCTGAACTTATAAATTATTACTTCTTTGAATTTTGTTTCAAAAAGTTTTTTTTTTTTTTTTTTTTTTTCAATTACGGACATCAATGGTCAAGTTTAGCGTGGCCAGACTATGACTCCTAGGATTTAGATGTCGTGTTTCTTTTCAACAAAAACAAAATGCTGTTATGCTAAACCGTCAGTCGGATAACAGGACATCAGTCCAGGAGTTGGTTTTAGTTGTTTATAACTGCTTTATACCTAGCCTATCAACTCCAGGTTAAAACATGGTTGTGCGTACATAACTACCGCATACCTTTGTTGGTTTCGGAATTTTGCGCAAAGGATATTTTTTTCTAATTTTATGGAAAGCACTAATTTAACCAGCAACACCACTTACATTTGTAACAGTAGCTTCGAATGTAATAAGGGACAGTTTTATATAGTTCGCCTCAGACCTTGTAAGTAACAGGTTGTCTTTAAATTATCTGGCTAAGTAAGTTGTTATACGGAAGGATGTTGATACCGTGTTTCTCCGAAAATAAGACAGGGCTTATATTAATTTTCACTCCAAAATATGACACTAGGGCTTATTTTCGGGGGATGTCTTATTTTTATATATTAAAAAAATGAAGTTACAAAGTAAAACTATTAAACTAACCATTTAAAATAAACTATTATTAAACTATTAAACTAACTGATTAATACTTAAACAAACTAATTAACTAACTATTAAACTAATTAATAAATTAATTTTTTTATTTCTTTCCTCTTTCTGCCACTCTTAACTAGGGCTTATTTTAAGGGTAGGGCTTATATTAAAACTATCCCCAAAAATCACACTAGGTCTTATTTTATGGGTAGGTCTTATTATCGGAGAAACACGGTATATGGACTGACAGATAAATATTGTGCCTTTCTTCAAATTTGGAAGGTTTCTGTATTTCTGTCTCATTTTTATTTATCCTTTTTAACTTTTAATATTTTTTTTTAAATGTAGGATACTTCCAACATTTACAGTTTTATCTTAATTCGTATCGAAATAATTCGACAAATAAAAATATTTCTCTGGAGAAGTCATCGTAGCGACTCAATGTATCGCCATAGTTACGTCACCATGAAGATGATAAACCGCTACTTCACGAGACGTAGTCACAGCCCGTGCTTTTCCCGTGACTTTGTGGTTTAACACTTAAAGTTCGTGAATGCTTTTGATACCTTGAAATTGGATTAATATTTCTCGATGCATTGTTCTAAACAGTTGAATACGATTTTCTTAACAATTGGTTTATAACCCTATACTCTTACAATATTCCCTCGTTGGAAAATGTGGTGTTTCGCGAACGTTCTTTTCTACACATAACGTGGTTGAACTAAATTGTACAGTCGTTCGAAATAACGATGCTATTTACATCTCTCTTTGAGCGACCCTTGTTTGCCAGGGAACATGATCGCGTTTGGCAAGGAGCTCCTTATAACGTCCGGGCGTTCTCTCCTCCAGCTTGCACGTGAAGAGAAACGCCCGGACGTTACAACACTTGTATCCTTTATTAATTCTATTTGCAGTCTTCACGTAGTTGGTTTTAACTTAAGACTGTCATTTCTGAGAAGATATATCAGTAACGCGCATCTTTCCTTTTGGAATCATTCATTCTTGAAACTGAACGAGGGGTATCTTACTGAACGTGGAAAGTCGTTTTTATAGCCGTCCCCCTAATGTCACAATTACTGTGTGGCTTTTCTTACCGTGTTGATTAACGGTCGCGTCGGTAGTCGAACTTCCAGTTGTGGTAGATAAAATATCCACACGCGATTCTCACTTTTAAAGAAAGGTGCCGAACTCCTATCCTCTTAACCTTAAACGGTTTTTGTTGGTTAGGCTATACTAACGTGTTGATGGTGACTAAGGGAGAGAAGAAGAAAAAAAAACTCATTTAAATGTATATTTCCATTCCATTAGGAAGCACGTAAAGCGGAGAGTGAATATAACCTTGGCGCTGAGCGTTAGACCTGTATGCTAGATTACTTTTCATATACGGGCAATTAATAATTAATAAGTGTTTGTTTGCACGCGATCCCCTTCACGCGCTAGAAGGTAATCGGTGTGCACCATTCCACGTTGTCGGTGTCAATTTCACCCTCGTGTTTCTTGAGTGCGATCGAGATGAAAATAAACACTCCAAACATAAATACAATAATAAGGATATAATTCACTTACGTACCATACATCTATCAGTCTATCCCACGGCTTTGTACCTAATTCTTTGCAGCTACCTACTAAAGGACGGGCAGCCCTTGTAGGTCAAACGCTGGCATGATATTCTACGCATGCATGCATGCACGCAACATTTCGCAGACAACCGCGTGGCCCCTTACCGTTATTAGATGACTTAGAGATGACATTAAGTTAGTTTCGTAGGAGAGTGCTTTAAATATTTTGTTTTCCAAGTACATTTTTTTTTTCTTTCGAAAGACGAACAAGAAAAAAAACAACACAACATCAGTATGTTTGTGGCCTGTGTTTGTTTGGGTCAGTTGCGCTGACTACATGAGTCGCCTCTGATTTTGAACCGATAAAGTAGAGAAAAGACAGCTTGTAAATAGTACCCGCTGACAGTTTTTCGATACTCTGATCAAATAGTGGGATTTGACCTTCAAACTTAACGCAGGTCCAAAGTTATGAACGGGACGCGAACCATGGACTACTGGATTTACAGATCGGCAAATTACGAGTAAGGCACGCTCAGCTTTTCTGTGGACTGAAACTCATGTTCAGCACATGTACGGCACCAAGTAGAGCAACCTACAAGCGGGTGGGAAACCCTGTAAACATAAAATAAATCAGACCAACTCCCTTCAGCCCGTTCCAGTGGCTCAGGGGCAAGTCTTATAACGTTAAAATTCAAATTTCGATACCTGTAGTAAAAGTGTTAATACCCATACCAGCAGTTCTAAGAGACAAATTAGTAATTTATTACTGTTGAAACTAGTTTTTTATGTAATAAAACTAATTCATAAACTTTTCATAAACAGATTGCTAGCTAATCATTGTTGTTAGAGCCAGTAAATTAATAGTTTTTTTTTTAATTTAAAGTTATGTCAAAATTAATTTTAACTTTCGAATAATATTTTTGTGCTCGCAATCGGAGGCGAAACGAAACACGACACGGAACGAAACGAGATTTAGTGTTTGAACAATAGAAGAGCACGTGAGAAACTGGTTTCCTGTACGCTCTGATGAGATTACACGCACCTGCTCCGTGTCACCAGAAAAATAGTGACATTTTCGTAAACTAAAAATAACAACGCAGTTTTATCGGTAAGCAGAAAATGACAATAGTGTACGCGTATATAGCGTTTAATAATAAAAGTTAACGTCTCTGTAGACGAGAGTATGGCAAGTGGAGGCAAGTGGTGTTTTGTTGGAAAACAATAACAACAAAAAACACTGCTGCCAAAAACCAACGAATTTTATTTTTTTACTAATAACAAAATAAAAAAAATAAACTGAATAAGTTTATTTAAGTATTTACTAATAATATTTTATAATTTATAATTAATTAAATAATAATGCGATTTTAATATTTATTCCAATACATTCAATAGGCAGCCCGCACTGGAATTTGTTACATAAGTTACTCTCGTTTCCTAAACTGTTAGTACAGAACTAAGTTTTCTTCATCACTGAATAATTTATAGCTCTCAAAAATCAAGTGTCTTGTGTCCGAAAGGAACAATCTGTATTTGGGTTGCTCTGTAGTTGCGCGATAGCCATCTGCGCTAGCCATTCCTAGTGATGGAAGCTAGTCATCACCACCCATCGTCAACTGTTGGGCTACTCTTTTACCAACGAATAGTGAGATTGACCATAACTTTATAACGCCCTCGCGGTTGAAAGGGCGGGAAGTCGAACCCACGATCTTCAGACTTCGAGTTAATCACCCTAAGCTCCTGGCCATGCCTGGGCCTAAGAAGTGTATGACACAGTGTGTTACTAACAACAGTGATTAGATATTTCATCTTCTATACCTCGGACTTCTTTTACTCACCACTAAGTTGAACTCAGTTTAACTAATTAATGAACGAATACTTGCTGTAAACTTAGTGCTATAAATGCAACTGGCCACCTGTTTGACTTACAATTTTAGTTTTATTTCCTTAGGTTGCACATTCACCACTTTTTTTTGCTGGCCGCAACGTTTTCACATCTAAGGTTTTTGATTAGATGTACATTTAACTTGAAGTGTGTATAGTGACATCACGTTGACAGTATTATTATAATTTCCCTCTCTTTCATGTATGTGGGGGGGGGGGTGATTATAGAGGACTTAAACCCATGATAGTCTTAGTTCGAGACTATATTAGGCTTTCTTTTCAGATTGAAATATTCCATGTAATATTCACTTTTTCAAGTCTCCCTCTAGTACAGCGGTAAGTATTCGGATTTACAACGCTAAAATTAGGGGTTCGATTCCCCTGGATAGACTCAGCAGAGAGCTCGATGTGGCTTTGTTATAAGAAAACACACGATGTTCATTGAATTATTACAATTTAATACCACTGGCTGTACTGGCGAATACTTCATTCGCATCCAGTTTACCGTGAAGAGAATAAAAATTCTCCGCACATTGGAGTCGTGAGTGCGTTATAAAGGTTACGGTCTAAACCCGTTACTCTGTCAGGGAAGAGCAGTCCACAAGTTGACGCGAGTGTGTTACGAGCTGCCTTCCCTCTAGTCTGTTAGTTCAAAATTAGGGACAACTAGCGCAGATAGCTCTTGAATAGTTTTGCGCGAAAATATGAAAACCAAAGAAATAAAGAAACGCTAAATTACTGTAAGATTATACGATTATATAAGCTAAATAATTACGAAATTTTTAAATGTACGACATAGGTTCAAATTATTTTTGTAGTCGGGTGAACAAAGTCGTACTTACAAACACTTGTAATATGTACATATATGTTTAAATCGCGCGCAAAAATACAGCGGAAGGTTTCCTAGTTCTGTATACAGTCATTTTGGAATTAATGTTTATTACATTATAATTCTTACGGACTTGTAAAACACTTTCATTGTCGATTACAAAAATACGTGCGCGCGAATGTGCACGTTATCTTGAGTTTTTCGCTCAACGTTTCACTATAATTGTACCACTGATTGGTTCCGAGTTTGTTTACAACCGCTTGAGTGCCTTAAATGCTGATGCATCATCCGTGGCTTCGGGAAATATTACGTGGTGACTCCCATCTTCTTGCTAAAAAGCCACTCCTAGTTTAGCAGTGAAGGACCAGAGAGAAGTCGGCTGGCTGACATCTCCCACTGACAACTCTTTGGTCTTTCTTTTTACTGACGGACAAAATTCTCCGTACGGTATTTATAATTCCCCTCGGCCGAAAGGACGACCATGGAAGGCGGCGAGGATTCGAATCCGCGACTCGCAGAAAGCTAGTGGATTGCTCTAACCATCAGAACATAATGTAAGTCAAGCTAAAATGTGACTTACGTTGCGATAGTACTTTATAAACACCGATACATCCAGATAATCCAGACGATTTTGAAATTGTGCAGCTCGATAAAACGTGTTTTCTAAATTTTTATCTATATTACTAATATTAACGTTGTGAAATGTAATGACGTTAATTGAAAACTCGTTTGCACGTTTCGTATTCGCCGTTGCGCTTCCGACACGTGTAGGTTACTTTCTGTACGCTGGACTGTTGGAACAGTGGTGCCGCGTACGTGAAAACGCATCATTCGGCTGAAGTTGAAGTGCACAACGTCACTACGGTTATATTTTGAAATGATTTACTGTCATTACACACTGGCAACATTTAACGTTAATTCTAGTAATAAACTTTATAACACCAAATTGTCCCCCTACCGGTGAGACAGCGGTTATTCTTTGGATTTACAATATGTATGTCAGAGGTTCTATTCCTCTCGGTGAACGCAGCAGACACCCCGATGTAGCTTTGCTAAAACAAAACACGCACACAAATTACCGAAGTTTTCATTTTCCTTTAAATAGACACTCAATGTTTCGTTCTACTTAAAACACAATGGACTGAGCAGGTAGCCTGATGTGGCTTTAATATACGAAAACACAGACACTAAAACACAAATCGTAACCAACAATACATAGCTTGAGTGTCCAGTTAAAGACAAAAATAAAAATTTGGTGTTATATGTAAAGCCGTTTATTTCTAGTTTTAGTTTCTTACATACACTTCAGAATATAAAGTTAATTAACGTTTCATCTCGTAATGACCCTTTGTACGACAGTTACGTCATTCACCTGTGTGGAAAACAGTGAACTAATATACAGAAAGCTTCGAACTGGATTTCCAAGGGCGTGTACATCAACGTGTCAGTCGTATTAAGAATGGTAAATAGTGTTCATACATCATACATATAAAGTAATTCATCCGATAATAAATATAGGCCTTTTAGTCGACGCATAATACTGATGAATAGATGAAACCATACACGAATGAAATACGAACTCGGTAAGACTAAATTTTGTATGTAATATGTGTTAGGTATTACAATAACAATGCCATACGACTGTACGTTTTTAGCTTTCACGAGCGGATAATTTTTTTTTACATTTTTATTTTTATAATGCCAGTATTAAAATGACGATTCAGAAGTCGTCTTTTACAAGTCCTAAGTTGTTGTTGTTTTTGCGCGCAAAATAAACGCGTATGGGTCGCTCAACTCTTTCATTAGACAATTTTGTGTTCGAAAACTTTCTTTTGAATAATGTGACTTTACCCATTCACAACCTTCTAACCTATCATTGTCTCTGAATAACAACTTATCGTATTCTATATTACGGTTATTCTTGTTTGTTACATCTAAATAAACTAACTGATCTATTCAAACTTTACCTGTAATAGTCCTCCTTACAGTATATGTTTCCATCCCGGGAGAAACACGTTAGTTCGGAGTCTAGTGTGAGTTTACATTCACAACACTTAAGACAACGGACGTGCCACTGTCGGTCCACGGCCAGGAGGTAGTAACGGTCCGCGATCTTCCCGCCGCAGCCCGCACAGTGGGACGGAGCAGGTGGCTCGTACTTCCCTGGGCTTATGACGGGCATCCCGTTTCCTTTTTCTTGTACGCAGAAAAATAAACGGATATTCAGTCAAAGTTTAAGACGTACTTCGCAACTCTCGATAGCTCTTGTATTTATGAAGAGGCACTCGAACTTGGTAAGTGCTTATAGAACACCCGAGGTCACTGCTGTTGTCCGCACTAGTATCTGGTTCAACCTTATGTACTTCTATGCACGCTCACTCTACGTTCAAACTCTCATATAGACGCGTCGAGTTCCCGTTCAGCCTACATGCTATGTGCACCAGGCGACCAGCCATGCGAAGCAATCAGACAAAACACCTTCCCGCCCTGAGGCTCGAGCTGAGGAACCCCGCCTCTCAATAATTTATCCATTCGCTTTTCTCTACAGCTTGCGAGGCGGAGCGTACTCAACGCATGCGCAATTTAACCCCAATAAACGTGTCAATGTAGTAGTGGTGGCATTTCTTTAAGCAGGCTCGTTCCGAGATGGGCATGCGCACACTGCTTCTTATGGATGCTTCTCTTCATTGCACTTAGCACAGAAGTGTGTCTGGATAAACAGTTGAAATACAATGACTAACAAAGATTTAACACAAAACTCGTAATAATTAAAAAAATATACACTGATAATAATAGCAGGCGAATA
The DNA here is from genome assembly GCF_004210375.1 of Tachypleus tridentatus. Classification (NCBI taxonomy): domain Eukaryota; kingdom Metazoa; phylum Arthropoda; class Merostomata; order Xiphosura; family Limulidae; genus Tachypleus; species Tachypleus tridentatus. The sequence goes on from NC_134827.1 coordinate 104,655,095, forward strand.
GCACAGCAACAAGCAGCTCCAAATAACGAACCCCATTCCAGGTAAACAACTTCAAGACGAAACTACATCGCCTAACAAGCTTCAAGAAGCAAATATTAACAGATAAACAGGAGATAAAGAAACCAACTCTCATTAGGAAAACAACAAACAAACGTTGCCGATTGAAAGGCCCAGCCAACAACCATACCAGAAAATGTATATAATATGTACTTTGATTTTTACAATCTTGGATACCCCCCCCCCCAGTGCAGGGGCACATTACAGCTGCCAGAAAGCGGATTTCGATACCCATGGTGGGCAGATCACAGATAACCCTTTGTTATAGGCTTTTGTCTCGTACTATCTTTGGGTACTTGTGTAAGTAGATACAAATAATTGTGAGCTAGGTTTTAATCGTATGGAATCGTGTCTGAAGGACTTGCATTACGCAATAATTGAGAGAACGTACGATATTCTATGAATAATATTTTGAAACGTTATTTCAGTTAGTTAAAACAACGAGTTGCCTTTCTAGTTAGGCATTAGTTTTGTTTTTTCAGTTTACCTCACTACAATCCTGGTGCTATTGACAATAGTTACACTGTCTGGAAGGAATTTTTTATGGGCCATTCGTCTTTCTTACTTCTGTTTAAAACGAAAACAAGGCTATAAAAATCAATGATTTTATTTTTTCTACCACTTTTTATATTGTATGTGTTGTTTTTATAATGTACTTTGTTTTTCACTTGGTCTGCGTGACGTAGACAGCCACATTGTTTTACGTCATGAAATACGAACCAATAATGATGCAGGTATTATTCGACAGCCACATTGTCTTACGTCATGAAATATGAACCAATAATGATGCAGATATTATTCGAAAAATTGTATCCAATCAAATGAGTATTATCTCAGCTCTGTTTAAAAGAAGAAGAAATTCAGTTTTTATCAAAAGCGTTAATTAAGAAATGGACCAAAATAAATTTATGATAAATAGTTTTCTACTGAAAAGTAGAAGAGTATTGAATATGAATTTTTTTTTAAAGTTTGAAGTTCTTGTGTGGTACTGTATCCCTTATTCTACCAATTATGTGCTGCATCACGATGAAACTATAGAAAATAAGTCATCAAACATATATATATATATCCCACCTTTCAAAGTTTCAACGGGTTTCATTCCCTTCACAAACAAATAACTCGAAAGGAGACCAGACCTTAAGAAAACGTAGGAGAATATAATATTCAATATATCCTGCTCTCCACTGGCACAGCACAGAAAGCCATTGTTTAGTGTGTTCTTAACTACAAACAAACAGTGTACATTCCAGTTGAACTGGAACTTGTAATGACAAGAAAAAACCTTCAAAACTTGATACAATATGTTTAAAATTTTTAACGATACGTCTTGACAGTTGGGTCGATGTGTTTGGTTTATAGTCGATGAAAACGTCATTGCCCTACAGAGAGGGCGACACCTACGCTTAGATGACATCATCACTTCTGGGTGGAAGATTTTCCCTCTTTGGAAAACTATTCTTGGAGTTTTATCTTCCAGCTATCGAAAACACTAATCTAATGTGCATTTGACTAAAAGTGCAAGTCCTTTCTAAAATATTTTCGTTTTTAATCTGAACGAGGTTAGAATGGTTTTGTGCTCTACCTCAAGTTAAAGTATAGTACAGACAAGGGATTGTGATACTTGAAGTGCACGAGTTTTATCAATGAACTAATCGTATATAATCAGTTTCGTTTATTTGGAATTTCGCGCAAAGCTACACGAGGACTATCTGTGCTAGCCGTCCCAAATTTAGCAGTGTAAGACTAGAGGGAAGGCACCTAGTCATCACCACCCACAGCCAACTCTTGGGCTACTCTTTCATCAACGAATAGTGGGATTAACTGCCACGTTATAACGCCCTACGGCTGAAAGGGCGAGCATGTTTGTTGTGACGGGGATTCGAACCCGCGACCCTCAGATTACGAGTCGAGCGCTCTAACTACCTGGCTCTGCCGGGCCTAGAGTAAGTGTTAACCATTTCAATGCACCATTTGAACTAAATTCACATGTTAACGTTTATATATAAATATCCTGTCTTCAAATTAAGCGAGATAAAAATAGACAATTCAATTTTTGCATCTCGGTTTACTTTTCCCATTGTACAGATAGCCCAGTTGTTTTACGCCAATAAACGTCAAACAGCCAACCAGTGGCGGATTCAAGGTTGTCTGAACCCTAAATGCTATATAATTTTATATAAATAATATTATCAATGAGCCCCATTGAGACCGTGGGCCTTGTGGCTGAGTCCTCTCCAGCCCCTACCTAAATACACCTCTGCAACCAACAAATTAACCTGATTCATTAAGAAAGGTTTTGGATTGATCACCTTAATTAAAGAACTCGAAGCAGCCTTCACTTCTAACATTGCCGTACCTTTTGCACTTCAATGGTTTTTAAGTTTCACGGACTAGAATTACTGTTTTTCTAATTTAACTTTCTTTTAATAATTAAAACAGTATCAAATACCAGAACTACAGATCTATGCCGTAAAGGTCCCAATAACTTACTAATTTTCGAGGGCGTATCTCTCAAACCTGGGACTCAATTTTTGCAAGGTCACCATTGTGCTTAAAAGCAAATAACCAAAGGGTATATAAACCTTTTTAATTTATTATACAAGACGTAACCAAGAGAGACAGACAGTATATTTATTTCAAAATTCATGCTTCAAGTGGTTGCTTACAGTCATTGTATAGCTGCTTTAAACGAGAAACTACCTTTAAAATATTTTTACCCTGAACATGTTTCTCACTATCCTTCTACAGCTAGCTGCTTTATACAAGAAATTACAACTAAATATTTTTGTTTTATCCTGAACATGTTTCCTCAAGGTAACGTCAGACAAGAAAAAATACGAACGATATATATGGGCCACAAGACGGGAAGAATTTCTCACGAGTTATCGGGAAGCATTATTTAAAATAAAATAAATATTATGAGACTCTTTGCTTGAATATAAAAACATGAAATTGTCTCGTATTAAAAAAATCGTGTATTAAAATATCTAAGGACATTACTGTTTGTTATCATTCTAATGAGATTGGCTTCTAGTTTGTTTTTCTGTTTCGAATTTTGACACAAAAAAAAGTAAACAGTTTTTCAGGTGTTTGATTAACAATGTTGTATCCATGTACAATAAAGTTACAAGCTTTACCGCTTGTTAAACAACTGGTACGTTTGCGAACTGGCAATGCTAAAATCTGGGGTTCGAATCCATGTACAGCTTTCTCTTAATCAAACAAGGTCTTTACAGAATGCTACGGTTTTCTTTAGACACCTAGGTTGAAAAAAAAAAGTTTATTTTTCCCGATAAGTACACGAAAATTTCGAGTGACATTTCTGAAAACTCGCTAAAAGCAGTTCGCTAAATTTAACCACCAACGAAATGCCTCAACGAACTACTTGTATTTTCAAGCTAAACAACATATTATGCAACACGTGGACTAAGTATGTGTGTGTTTTCTTATAGCAAAGCCACGTCGGGCTATCTGCTGAGCCCACCGAGGGGAATCGAAACCCTGATTTTGCGTTGTAAATCCGAAGACATACCGCTGTACTAGCGGGGGGAATGTGAACTAAGTAACCTGACTAGACGCACTTGCGTAAAACCGCCGCTTATTTGCAACTATTGATCAGGGCGAAGACGTTCAATAGACAATATTTATGCCTGTCAAATGTAATATTATTTAGGTGGCTAGCGGGACCCGTGTTTCCTGTAAGGTCATGGCCCGAGCCTATGTGGCCTATGCGTTAATCCGGTATTACTGCGAATATAAAGCCATTGTCCAGCTTTAAAACAAATGATCCGGACTGAATCTCGTGATTCATCCACAACTACCAAGCGTGTTCAGCAGAGTCGAACCTCGGCTCTTACGTGACTCAGCCCAATCACTATGTTACTCGCTAGATCCCGCACGGCTAAGGACGACTTACGGGTCACGTCACGTGAAAACCAAGCGACGTTTGTGGAAATTACTGTTCATGGGATGGACACTTTTTCTTTTTAATACATATTTGCAACATGTTAAATTCTTCATAGCTTCAATGGTCCTGCATGGCCAGGTGGTTAGGAAGCGCTCGATTCGCAACCTGAGAGTCGCAGGTTCGAATCCCCGTCACACCAAACATGCTCACCATTTCAGCCGGGGGGGGGCGTTATTATGTTACGGTCAGTCCAAATATTTGTTTGTAAAAGAGTAGCCCAAGAGTTGGTGGCGGGTCGTGATGGCTAGCTGCCTTCCCTGTAGTCTTACACTGTTAGGTATGTCTGGTGCAGATAGCTCTCGTGTAGCTTTGCGCGAAATTTAAAAACAAACAAACAATTATATCTTCAAAATATTCTACTTAAATGAGAAATGCACGAAACAGAGATGGTTGGGAAAGAAATGGCCCCTTCTAACAACAAAGTAAATGAAATTTTCAGAGTTCGTTTCAGCAGAACAGTCGTGCAAATTTTATTCAACTATTCTTCTGTAATATTGTACCTTAAAAAGTCTGATTTTAAGGACGACATTATTTCTCCGAAAGGGAGCCGAAGGACGTCTGAAAGGAACACTCGTTTTCATCGCTGGCCTCAAGCCACTATACAGCATTATCTATCAGTCAGTCAGTAGACACTAAAATATCACATAAGGGACGCTTAACGTTGGAGTTTATACTGTCGTAACGTCAGTAACACGTGTGCATGTTATGAATCACGAGAAGAATTATGCAGTCTGTAGTCTACAACACAGCATGAAATATGAACTTGAAAAGTAATATATAACAATAAGGTATCCTTAATAGCTGTGAAACTTAATTATTTTACGTGAAATTAGAGTAAGCTAATCTATGATACCTATTTTGCTTTTTCTTAGCTATTGTTTTGTGTGCCAGAAATACCAAGCGTGAAGCGCGTGTGTTCGATTCAACATTACTGTTTATCACAAAGGTTTCCAGCATACCTTCCAGTTGAAATTGTGTTCGGCAGGAGTAGAGATAATTAATCCGTGACACCTTGGGTGTTGTCAAATACATCAATCGAAAGGGCTTGACCTCCTGACCACCAAAACTGCTTTTGTTTTTCTCAACTGCGAAATTTTATTTCATGGCTCCGTCATCTCTTGACCAATTCGAGATCCAATTACAAATTTGGAACCAGACCATCAATCGCTATGCCGCGACTAAAACCATTTGTTACTATTAATTTTTGTATTATTTACTCTTGAAACAGAGCACTTTTAGGGATCCTGTGAAAATACTTCTTATCGTATATATATATATATATAAACACTCACTGACTTCGTCAGTACTAAAGTAAAGAGGAATCCAATGACGTAATTTAGATGCACTTGTTTTATACACCATTTATTCTGTCCCACGCTGGTACAGCGGTAAGACTACGGATTTCCAATGAAGGCTAAAATCAAGGGTTCGATTCCCCTCGGTGGACTCAGCAGATGTGGCTTTGCTATAAGAAAAAATACACACACACCTTTTTTCTTTAACAATAACATAAGGACGTTGGGTTGCATTTTATCGAACAGCATCATCACATAAAGACATACAGTTGTTGTTATACATCTAAACTAAAAGTATGTTACTTTTTAACAACGTTATTTAGTGAACATCCTTTATCCATTTCACTTTTAAAAAGACGAAGAGAAGACGTTGATTTAATAAAACGTCTTGTTATTATTAAACTAGTAATACAATTGTAATTTAGATGTTAGAAAACGTTTCAGAGAAAGACCAGTAGGAGACAGTGCCTTTTGTTTGATTCGATCCTGTAATCAAAATAGCTACTCCGCTTAAATACGTCGTGAATTAAATTTCAAACGAGGTGGCCACTAACAACTCACCAATTTGTTATTCTTTTAGGTTTAAATTATTAATGCTATTAAATAATGCAGTTGTCTGGCTTGGCATGGGTTAATCATAAGGTGTTTGGACTGTAAAACCGAGGGTTTATGGTTTGCACTCCATTACTGAAGAAAAAAAAGTGCGAATTACTTTTTCAATCAGTCTGACAAATTACGAGTAATCCAAGTAAGGACAGCTATGCACAGATATATCTCGTGTTTGCGCGAAAACTTAAACAGACAAAACAGAACAAAAAAAAATTTTGAAGCGCCTTCTGGCGAATTTAAAACAAAGACAGGTTGAAAGATTCGAGACATGGCAATGGTTCAGTATTCGTTGATCAACGTTTCATGGAAACGTTTCTCATTGTGGTTAACAACACTGATTTCAAGCAAAGAATCGGTGTAATGGAATTGTAGCCTGGCCTTGCACATCGTGTTTTTCCACCTGCCCATCTGTGTGCTGAGAATAGCAATGGGATGATAATCTGTCTTTAAACATCAAAATTCTAGTCAGCTCAAGTTGCATCTGCTCGTGCGTGCCGTGATCGAGGTTCGATATTATAAATCTGTTCACACCCGTTTCCAAGTTTGTCTGGGTAGGAACTGAAATTGTCCTTTCAGGGACTTTTTCTAGTTTAGCAATGTGTCATCTGTTGCACAACAAAACTGGTTACATCTGGACCAAGGTGTAAGACTACAGCAACAATATTCTTTATATTACTCTTCTGCTCCACCAGATGGTCTGCAGACTTGCAACGCTAGAATCCGGGTTTCGATACCCATGATGGACAGAGCACAGATAAAAGAAGTGTCCCAAGACGGCTGGCATAGGTTGTTTTCTACTTGATTTTAATAAAAGTTCAAATACCCATACCAGCCGTCTTGGGATGTATTTTTACTTCAAGTGGGTTTCTTGTCATTACGAAGAGCAGAGATAAGCACAAAGCAACACAATGAACTAATTTCGAACAACAACAACGTGCTTTGTAGAGAAAAACAAATTCGCTATTAACATATTAGCAGGCAAATGTTGTTCGGGAACAGACATATACGCAAGATAATCAGATAGACGTACAAAAAAGTGGAAACAGATGTGTGTTGTTTCAGAACGTAGTAACACCCAAACAAATAACATTCGTTTCATCTGTTAACCTGAATATGACCTAAGAAAGTCGAAACGTTGTTCTCTGCTTATCAGTAAGAGTGTTACCCATACTAGCCGTTCTGAGATACAATATTCCTTTCAGTACATACGTTAAATTTCATTAGTATTAGGGCTTTCGTTAGTATAGGACTAGCAGATAAACTCATTCACCAAGTACTTGTATGTATTAAAATTAACACCGCCGATGTACTAGGATTTGTTTAGGGTTCCTCTGTAATAAACAATGTCAGATGGTATAGTGTGTTTGCAGGTAGATTTAATATATTAAATTGTACTTTTATATACAATAACTCAATTAATATTAATTTCAAGATGTTCCTAAAGACATGATATTATTTACTTTTTTTTCTCGAAGAGTTTTTTCGATTTCAATAAATTGTGTTTATCATACATCTGTCAGAACTATTCGGGATTATATGGCTGTTGGATTGACTGTTAGATAGTAGCGCCCTCACACCTAAAAGAACGAATATGGTTCGAAGCCACGACTCTCATGTTGCGAATATCCAGCACCCTAACCTGTCTCGAGAGCTACAATGTAACAAAGAGCGAACACGTGCAATGATAGGAACAAAGTGATAGCGACTTGAGTGCCCTAACTATCAGCCAGTGAGAGATCGATATAATATTCTTAATTTAAAAATACAGAATTTCTTTGATTAGTCTATTTGTGTCTTCATTAACAATATATTTATATTAACAGAGGTGAAGGACTGAATATTTTAAGGCTATAAATCTATGGGATTCATTAGTGTTTTTAACGTATCAAATTTGTGCACGTTTATATGTATATGTAATGGATTTTAAATTTTGACCTGTGTATTCCATATTACATTTAGTACAAGGCTCAGCGGTATGTCTGCTCGCTAACAACCGGGTTTCGATACCCGTGGTGAGCAGAGAACAGATAACACATTGTGTAGCTTTGTGCTTAATTCAAAACAACAACAACAATTTAGTACAAGTTAGCAAATAAACGACATTACTTATTTTACAGAATTAATTTATATAAGTAATAGAATGAAAAGTGCTTACAACAGGGGCCCGGCATGGCCAAGCGTGTTAAGGCGTGCGACTCGTAATCTGAGGGTCGCGGGTTCACATCCCCGTTGTGCCAAAACATGCTCGCCCTTTCGGCCGTGGGGGCGTTATAATGTGACAGTCAATCCCACTATTCATTGGTAAAAGATTAGTTCAAGAGTTGGCGGTGGGTGGTGATGACTAGCTGCCTTCCCTCTAGTCTTACACTGCTAAATTATGGACGGCTAGCACAGATAGCCCTCGAGCAGCTTTGTGCGAAATTCAAAAAACAAACAAACAAACGTACAACAGGACGTGTGAGATGTCGTTTGTTATTACATTTTATAACATTAGCAACAAAATAATTAGCATAATCAGCTCGCTAGGCTAAATTATGATTTACACAATTGGTCTATTAGTTGAGGCAATAACAAATCATATTAGTTGAAAGAGAGAACATTAATACTCAATGGCCAATTAAAATAACTTGCATGAAAGAAGTGCGTTATTTGTTTGTTTGTTTTTGAATTTCGCACAAAGCTGCTCGAGGGCTATCTGTGCTAGCCGTCCCTAATTTAACAGTGTACGACTAGAGGGAAGGCAGCTAGTCATCACCACCCACCGCCAACTCTTGGGCTACTCTTTTACCAACGAATAGTGGGATTGACCGTCACATTATAACGCCCCCATGGCTGGGAGGGCGAGCATGTTTGGCGCGACAGGGATGCGAACCCGCGACCCTCAGATTACGAGTCGCACGCCTTAACATGCTTGGCCATGCCGGGCCCAAGTGCGTTATAAACGGGAAATCCAATTCTCTGACACCTCGAGGTGGATTCCTGTACCTGGTGAAGGATCCTGCAAGAGAAGGTTCTGGGATCTAAACATCCATCCATCCACGTGTTTTTGTGCGTGGGGATCTAAACATCCATCCACGTGTTTCCCGTGCGTGGCGACCTGTGAACGGGAGGAGAGGATCCTGGTCCAACCCTAACGCACCACTTCGGCCTTGAATTCCTGCTTTAGGGTGTCCCCCACCTCCAGAGTCAATAGGCTGGTTCTGATGGAATAAGGTCAACCGAATACCGGTGTTGAACGTCTTAAAGGGGTGTTGTGGACATTGTGTCTGATGCTGGTGTTTGGGTATAGTGCTCACGAAACCCTGGCGTTACTGCAGTATCCTTGTTGGCATTGCAATGCGTCCCTTCGTAGGTCCCCGTGGTGGGTAGGGTCAGTAGGCACTGACATTTTACTTTATTATGGATCACCCAAATAAAAATAGGTAAACGACCACATCTTGGTGATTCTGAACATCAACCTTCCACTTCTTCAACAACTGTACATCATTTTGTGATGTTACCTTCTGTATCAGACACATCTTTAGGGCAAATTACTCTCTTTTTTATTATTCAAACTGAACTATAGGGGTTAGCTGGCTCTCCTAAGTCAGTCGAAAAGCTACGTTCTGCTGACATTTTGGTGGAAATATTCACTCTAAAACACGGCGAACTCCTCTTGCATTCGTTGGTCATCGAAGATATCCCTCGCTATTGAGGTTACATCCCATGCTACTTTGAATTCATCATGAGGACTTATCATTGAGAAAGATTTGAAGAACATCCCAGAGTTAGAGATCCTTGCTGGTTACACCACCCAAGGAGTTTCTGCAGTAAGACGTATCTCCACTTGCGAAGATGGAATTGTCATGCCGACCGATGTCCTAATTTAGACGTTTACATCACCACAACCACCTGTAACCATCAAGTCAGGTTATTAATTTGTAAGGTGTGGCCATGTATTCCGAACCCTCTCAGATGTTCCCGATGTCAGCGGCTCGGTCACTCTAAGGCATCAAGTCGTGATTCCTTGACATGTGCTCATTGCTGTCGCAAGGACCACAATTCCTACGAGTGTGAAATGGACTCTCATTTTGTTAACTATAGTAGCCCTCACTTCTCTTATTTTCGTTTTTGCCCTCGGTGGGTGGTTGAAAGAGAAGTGCAGCGTTTGAAAATGGTCCACTCCATCTTGGACACAAGAACTTTGTTCCACTTCCACAGTGGGAGTGCAGACAGAGCTCTCTGTGCCTCAATTAGAGTCGTTCTCCAACCACGTGAAGAGTATTTTGCCCTCTGCATTCTATTAATGTTCACTCCAGTCTCTGTACCTACCCATTATTCTCGTGGCTCCTCTCATCCAGTTCCCTAGGCTTCAGCTTCTGGAGTCTGCTCGGGTCCATCTACTTCTCCAAGATGCAGATTGATTATTCATTCACGTTTATAACGCCCCCACGGCTGAAAGGGCGAGCGTGTTTGGTGTGACGGAGATTTGAACCCACGACTCTCAGATTACGAGTCGAGTACCTTATCCACCTGGCCGTGCCGGGTCTACATTCAAAGCGGTGAACTTATCGCTTTCCAACTTGCAGTCCACAAGTGTATGAGAAAAAAAGAAACCTTTAATCTCACACTGTTTTCAGAACGTGTTTTATCAGAGTTTATTATGGTGTTCACCCTACAGAAAGTACGTTAATGTTCCCCTGGTGGGACAGCGGCAAGCTTTCGGACTTATAAAGATAACATCCGGGGTTCGATCCCTCGCTTTGAACACAACATATAGCTCAGTGAAGCTTTTTTTTTTTGTTTGTTGGTTCTGGAGCCAACTAGCACTTTAGAAGGTGTTTATTGGTAAATTTACTATCCACCACGTGCTCTAAGCAGGGATGTATCCATACTTCGAAACGCCCATACGTTAATGTACGCAAAAAAAAGTAATCCTATTAATAAATTATTTGAAGATTTTCATTAAAAAAGAAGACTCAGGAAACAGTAAAACACGACACAAGTTTTCTTATTTTATATGGGCCTGGCATGGCCTAGCGCGTTAAGGCGTGCGCTTCGTAATCTGAGGGTCGCGGGTACGCGCCCGAGTCGCGCCAAACATGCTCGCTCTCCCAGCCGTGGGGGCGTTATAATGTGACGGTCAATCCCACTTTTCGTTGGTAAAAGAGTAGCCCAAGAGTTGGCGGTGGGTGGTGATGACTAGCTGCCTTCCCTCTAGTCTGACGCTGCTAAATTAGGGACGGCTAGCACAGATAGCCCTCGAGTAGCTTTGTGCGAAATTCCAAAAACAAACAAACAAACAATTCTTATTTTATACCAACTTACGTAGTCATTTAAAAGCCAATTAATTTTCCCGGGGTAAACGGCAGGGTTCGAGAGCATTCATGTAAAACAACAATTATAAGGATTGTGTTCCTGAACCATGCAAAGTTTGTAAAAACAACCTCACAGCAAGAAGGCTTAGCGCGACTGATACAATCATGTCGTTCCGGTCTTTGGCTTCCGTTTCACTTGATTACTAACCGTGACTAAGCGTCTTTACTTTGCAGTGTTGTCGGCAATCACCTGGTGACCGGGTAAATATATAAATGATAGTTTGTTGAAATCAACACCACAAATAGAATTTTTTTTCCGCACTTGTATCTTTAAAAGTTTCTGTTAGAAAACAAAAACGTCATTTCTTGAATGCGCTACGTGAGTAAACTTTAAGATTAATTCAGGTTTGTTAACGTCCTGAAGTTTATGTTTTTAAAGACAGTTTTTGTTATTTTCCAATGGGTTAAAATCGACGAAAGGACACTAAGAACGCTAGGACTAATGTGTGATACGGGTCTGATATACCAAATACGACAGAGCTCGGAAACACTCGGAAGATTACAAGAGTACAATTCGCTTATATTTAGAACAAATGCTCATTATAACATGTACATTAGAGTTAGCAGTTAATACTCGCTCAAGATATTAAACGACTGGAGACATAGTGAACGTGCTTTGTTGTTATTGGTAGATGAAGAACTGCGTAGTGCCACGTGACTTCACCTATCCAGTGTATAGATTTTTCTTATAGTGACTACAAACCACGTTCACTCCAACAGTATATTTGATATTTTTTTAGTATTATGTAGTTTCAGTTTATATCTGTTTGGATAACTTGTGTTCAAAGTTAATGGTGAGAAATGGAATTCTCCTAAACTAGTATCACCTAATAACACACGTTAACCTCCCTTGACATTTGAACAGTTTTCAATTGGTTGGTTGATCTCCCTATTGTTACACAGCTTCATTAAACCGTCTACGTAACGTCGGCTGCAGATGAATGCTGTGTTAACTTTGGGCGTTTAATTAAAGGTTGTCCGAAAACTGTCAAACATATGTCGTGTACAAGTGGTAGTTAACAAAATAATCATAAACATAACAAGTTGTGTTATCTTAGTAGTAAGTATTCGTGTATAGTGAGTGTGTGTGGGATTGTGCCAGTATATGTGTGTGTGTGTGTGTGGAGAATCGTACCAGTGTGTGTGTGTGTGGAAGATCGTACCAGTATATGTGGAGAATCGTACCAGTGTGTGTGTGTATGTATGTGGAGAATCGTACCAGTGTGTGTGTGTGTGTGTGGAGAATCGTACCAGTGTGTGTGTGTGTAAGGAGATCGTACCAGTGTGTGTGTGTGTGGAGAATCGTACCAGTGTGTGTTGGGGGTTGGGATTGTACCAGTGTGTGCGTGTGTGTATGTGTGTGTACCAGTGTGTGTGTGTGTGTGTGGAGAATCGTACCAGTGTGTGTGTGTGTGTGAGGAATCGTACCAGTGTGTGTTGGGGGTTGGGATTGTACCATGTGTGTGTGTGTGTATGTGGAGGATCGTACCAGTGTGGATTGTTATTCCATGTACCTCTACTTGAGGAGAGTTGAAGTACACGATCCCCATGAAGATGTAGCAACAATTAAAGATGAGGACCGCCATGACTTGCAACCTGAGAATCACGGGTTCGAAACCCTGTCATCGAACGCACTTTTACTTTCAACTGTGCAGTCGCTATAATGTTACGATCAATCCCGCTATTCGCTGGTTGGAGAGTAGCCCAAGAGCTGGCGGTAGGTGATGTTGACTAGCTGTCTTTTCTCTAGTCTGTCACTACTAAATTGGGACGGCTAGTGTAAATAGCCCTTGGTTTTGTTTAGTTTTGAATTCGACACGCAGCTACTCAGGATACCCAGATTACAAACGAAATGAAATACAAAACGCACCCTGAAATTGAACACATATTGGTAAGTTTTTCTTAAAGCTTTCACACACAAATCATATGTTTCACATGACAACCTTTTCATTTAAACTTTCTTATATTTTCATGTGTTCAACTGTTTTTCTGGCGAACCTGTTACATAAACCGATAACTTAATTTTGGTGAAAAAACGGTGCAACTTGTTATTTGTATTTCAGTTTGGAGTTGTAATAAGATAAAACTTTGACACTACAAAACCTTGGTAAAGCAGCAAAAATTAGTTATGAGTGTGTGTTGTGTGTAAATATATAAACGCTTGAAAAGTTGTTGTTATTGGTAATAAGTCTTCCGTTGTCAAAATGAGAAAAACAAATTATTTTCCTTTAGACATGCGTATGGTACTTTTCATATTATTAAAGACAAACGGTTAAAAGCTTTCCCTCCCAAGATAAAAACTGTTTAGGGTTTTTTGTAACATCATTGGCCTTCTATAAATAAGAGAGAATCCACGAAAAAATAAGAAGGATTTAGGCGTCATATCTGTTACCATGACAACTGAAGCCTGATCGATAAGGTACTGGTACATATGTACCAATGTTGTGCTTTCTAGCATATAAACTAATGAATGTATCCAAGACTCTATAGGCTAGAGTCTGATATCTTCGAAGGAATGTTTTATAGCAGAGCCACAATAAGCTATCTGCTGCATCCACCGCGGGATTCGAACCCTGGATTTCAGCAACCATAATTGATTATATAGTGCACAGTTAGTAAGTTGTGTGATGGCTATAAAAAAAAATAGTAACATAGAAAGTTCATATATTTTCTTAATTTTTAACAGCACTTTCAAGTTTTTGTTTCACAGCAGTTTTGTTTATCTTTGAATAACAGTCAAATCTAACTATTCGGCCTGGGAAGGGTAGTTGATAATTTGGTGGTGAATGCTTTTGACTAGTTGCCTTTATTAAAGCCTGTCCATCAGTTCAAAATAAATATAAATATTTGCGTTACTTTACGCGAAAATTCTTAAACAACATATAAATATAATTGTACCATCTGTCGTATGTCCACATGACGACCTCGCAAAGTGTAGTCGTGTCTCTACTAAAATTGGTTCAGAGGTTCGTTACGTCCGTGTGGGGGTCCAAGGTCCAAGTTTTTATTTTATGTTTTGCAGATTTTTTGGGCGTTTTCGCTTTTTTTTTTTTTTTCCACTACCTAACATTATCAGAATGGATATTCACCAGATTTGGTACGGAGGTTCGTGGGGTCAATGCGAAAAGGCCTGCAAACTTACGGTTTCACATTTTATATTTTTGTAGTTTCTTAGAGCATGAAATATTACTTCCTGTGTATATGTGCAAGTTTAAAAAACGCCCAAACATAACCTTTCATAAATCATAAGTTCTACCCACTTTCATAAGTCATATTAAAAGAAGTGTTACAAGGAACTGTAACCAAAATGCTTACAAAATACATTGAACGTAATGTTACACTTCTGTGACGTTATGATAACAGAATATCACATGCATCAATTTAAATTGTATTTTGATGGAGTATCCCGTTGGTGGTTTACGCTTAAAAGTTTATAAAACTTAAAACCGAGATTCGATACCCGTACTGGACACAGCACAGATAGCCCATTGTGTAGCTTTGCGCTTAACTATAAACAAACACATAGAACTTTTAACTATTATCAAAATTTCATAAAATACTGTTTATCATTTGGGAATACAGTGTATACTGTTGTGAAGTAGAAAAATAAAGGGTAAGAAGGATAGTCAGGCAGCCACCCCTTCTTCTTTACTTTGGAAAGCAGTCACCTTCCCACAACTGTCTGAAGGTAGTGAAGGTCACTATAGTTGTGGGACGTTGTGGCCTTGAGCACCCACATCTCGCTTTCCTAATTTCTATTTCTATTATTTTAATTTCTATTACTATTCCTTTAATTTCTTTCGTTCTGGTTAATGGAGGTTAAGACTAATAGATGGTGTATCCCCACCGCAATGTAGGTCCCACTTCCGCAGTCACCTTCAACACCTGAGATACATTTAATATCCCATATTATAGCTTCTACTCTGGGAATCCTTTCAGTTAGTGTATCGTTTTATTTTTGTTTCAGGATGTTTTCTTTATAACAAACATATACATATATACATACATACAATATTCGTGGCTTGTATTTGGATTTGCTTCTGCACGAACGACTTTCAACAAAGCGTCGTTCACTACCCCCCCCCCCCTCAAAGAAGGTTTTTTCACACGAGATAGCTAATCACGTTTCGTTATACTTCACTGAGAATACTTTAATCAAAAATTAACTTCATGGAAAACAATAAGAGATAAAAGCCTAGCATGGTATCAAATAAATTTAAATGTGGCTTAGAAATGAGCAGTGATGAAATTTGATAAAATATGCAGCTTGTGAAGTTTCGGCACGTATGTTTAACATCTTGGCCCGAAATTAGAATATTACCACAAGCATATCTTTATCTTGTTCTATTCTGGTTTCAACTGAAAGCCCCTCTAAGTGGATTCCTGTACGGGGTGTGGGGTCCTCCCAGAGGAAGTTTTGTACTTTCAGTTTACCTCCTCTGGGATCTAAACATCCACCCACGTGTTTGCCGTGCGTGGTGACCCTTGAAGGGGAAGGGAGGATCCTGGTGTTTGAGGTGTCCAACCCTAACACACTACTTTGACCTTGGATTTCTGTTGACTCGCGGCCTTGGTGTGCCCTCCCAAAGTCAATCGGCTGGTCCAGTGTTGGACGCTCTCAACGGATGCTTACGAAACTCTTACATTGCTTCAGTGTCCTTGTTTGGCATAGTAGTGATAACCCTTGTAGGGCTCCATAGTGGGTGAGGAAATTGAACACTGAAATTTATTCCCTTTGTATATGAATACCCTCTTCCATGAAAAAAAATTGAGAAAAATTAGATTATTGGAAAAACGACTGCGCATAGACAACTCTGTTGTACCGTCACCATCACAGTGAGATTCTGTACCTCGATTTCAAAGCATGCATTCCTTATCCGAAAAAATCCTTCGGGCAAGTTTTCCCTTTTTTTTATTTAAGAGGGATTAGAGAGGCTTGCTGGCTCCCCCAAGTCAATAAGGAAGATCTGGAGATATTTTGGTGGAAACATCTTCACCACAACATGTTAAACTGCTCCTGAATTCGAAGAGCGTGAAGGATCATCCATCGAGGTTTCTCCTCATGCAACTTTGAATTATTCTGGTTGTTTGTTTTTTATTTGTTTTTGAATTTCGCGCAAAGCTATGCGAGGGCTATCTGCGCTAGCCGCCCGTAATTTAGCAGTGTAAGTCTAGAGGGAAGGCAGCTAGTCATCACCACCAACCGCCAATTCTTGGGCTACTCTTTTACCAATGAATAGTGGGATTGACTGTTACATTATAACGCCTCCACAACTGAAAGGGCGAGCATGTTTGGTGCAACGGGGATTCGAACCCGCGACCCTCGGATTGCGACTCGAACGCCTTAACCACCTGGCCATGCCGGGCCTGTCGACTTGAATTGAGCAACGTGATAGCAAGCATTTCCAGATAAAACCCTCTCTTGGACTTTGACCGTCTTGTTTCCCTAAGGATCAGAAGAAGGATGCTGTCCTGGCTAGACTACGCATTGGTCACGCTTTTGTAACTCATCATTTTCTTTTATCCGAGACCTATGCACTAATATCTGGTCTGAATGACACTCAGGTCACAATAGCCAGATTGTACTGTCGTACCATCATTGCGACTCTGAACGACGGCACCATTTTAAACATGTTTTATCCACAGTTTTACCCCTGACGCTGGACAGTGTCATTGGCGATGGTGACACTGCCCACCTTACTAATGTTTTTAATTTTTTAAGGGTCATTGGACTTTTAAACTTTATTTAAGTTTTTTATCTGACGTTGGGCCACTTGAACTTTATTTCCTTTATAATAATTTTACTGTTATTTTAATTTTTACCAGTTGCTTTTCGCCATAAGACGACAAACATCCAACCAATATCCAATCACTTGAAAGACAAATTAAATGACCAATCAGCAGACAGGTGAATTTGGATGATTGGAATTTTGAGTTTCGATATCCACTGTGGACATAACTCAGACAACCCAAATTAGTATATTTATTACTTTTTTAAATACAGGATTTCTAGAATAATACCAATTTCGGTGTCTGTTATTAGGATTTTGTTAAGTTCACTTGTTTAAGGCCTAACATGAATTAAGCCTTTATTAAGTACAACCGAAAGCTGAGACAATTAAATCAACACTGTGTATACGTGTTTTTTGTTGTTTTTTTTTACTTTGGTTAAGGTTAAACTTTACCGTACTTGATACTATCGGTAAATAAACTTGTAATGTTATTCTACGATCTAATGTTAGACCTTTATAAAATCTTTGATAAGCCTCTAATATATTGTACAAAACATATCCTAAAGTATATGTATATGCTTTCCCTCAGGGGGACAGCGACATTTCTGCGTTCTTGCAACGCTATAAATCAGGTTTCAATATTCGTGGTGGGCAGAGCACAAATCGCCCATTGTGCAGCTTTTGCCTATCTTCAAACAAACTAAAGCACAATTACATCCGCCTTTAGTTTTAAGGCAGAAACGGATAAACCGCGTATTATTTCAATGGACTCGCAGTTCCTGACTTTCCAGCTTAGAATAATGTACCAGAAACATGAACCGGGAGGATTACTTGGTAAACACGTAAGCTTTTCTGATTTTCCAAATCAGAAACGAAATTGAAAATGTATACTACCGTATTCACAGATATCGGATATGTGCTAACAGAAGTAATTAGTGGTTTAAAAATCAATTTCGATGTTCAAAATGCTAATCAGAAAACCAGGTTTGAATGGAAAAGACGAGCAGCTGTTGCCAATATTTATATTTAATGCAGATGTTCTGAGTCCGAGTTTGTAGAACACTGATGATTGGGAAAAAAAAAAAAAAGAAACCCGACTGTTTCTTTTTTATCGTTATCTCGGGCTTGCAGCTGCCACGTGACATGTGTAAGCATACCAGCCTAAAGGACGGCAACATTTGCCAATGTTGGATGGAACAGTTTGTTTGTGTTTGTGTTTGTGTAACAGTCACGAAAAATCACAGTCGTTAAGTTTGTATTCACAGCAACCCTTTTGCAATTACCCTACCCCTCCACGCTAAGGCTTCGGATTTACAGTGTTAAAGTAAGGAGTTCGATTTCCCTCGGTTGACGCAGCAGATGTCCCGATGTGGCCTAATATTACAATGCCACTATTGCATTTTATATGTAGAGAGATGACAACTTATGCATGAGATCTTACCTTAATGTTGCCAACAGAAATAAGGGACAGCGAGCGCTTTTCAGATAGATGGTAATCTACTTGAAAACAGTTCTTAATGTAATTACAAATTTTACCATGTTATAAACTGCCACTTGTTCTTTTCAGCATCAACCAACCAATCAGCGCTTCCTTCTTGTCGTCATACTGTTTTCTTCTTACGTCATATTCACTAATCTTAACTAATAAACATACTGTTGGCTATAAGAGACAGTTCATTTTTTTTTGTATAGGAAACAAGAAAACTATAGAACGACCTATCAGAAATGAGCAAACACTAAATTAACATTTTGAATTAGACCAATTAAATGAAAGAAGACATTTAAGTTATCGGTCGGTGTAAACGACCATTAAACTTCAGTTAGTAGTTTTTGTTGTTGTCTTTGAGAAAGAACTCTTACGTTACAGATGTTAGGGGCGCTCGACTCGCAATATGAGAGTCGTGGGTTCGAATCTTCTTCACCAAACATGCTCACCCTTTCAGCCATGGAGGCGTTATGAGTGACAGTCAATCACACTATTCGTTGATAAAAGATTTATAGTTGATGTTGACTAGTTGCCTTCTTTTTAGTTTAATTTGTCAGTTTTTAACCCATCGTTTTTTTTTTTTTTATCTGGAACTGATCCACCAGTGTGTGGCCTTTGTGAAACTCGAGGTACAGAGGTCCACATTTTACTCTCGAGTCGTCATTACGACGACATTTTGAATATGTTTCTCGGCGAGTTAGATATTGTGTTATGGGCGATGGTGACACTGTTCAACTTAATTGTGTTTTTAAATTTTTAAGAGCCATGGGCCTTTTTACTTCTATTTAAGTTTTTTACCTGCTTTTTAAACTTCATTTGGTTTTTACTTTCATACATTTTTACATTTTATAACGATTTTACTTTTACGTTTTTGTTTTGTTCACCGGTTGTTTGGCGCAGATAGCCATTTTGCTTTGCTCCAATAAACGCCAAACAACCAATGAACTGTGAGACTTTTATCGCGTCACCAGCAGTGAAAAAAGTGTAACAGTCAGAAACAAAAACATTCGTAAGTTGTGCAGTTGGTCACTAACTTAGAGACATTGGAGTGGGTTAGTCTTTAAAGATAAATGACGAGAAATTGGACAGAGACAGCACTGCATCCACGGGGTCATTCAATGATGACCAGTGTTCCAAACTTTTGTCTGTTAAATCTGCTGATTCACTAGCCCTGACTGATTCACCTTTACTTGATTCCAAGTTCTAAATGGTTGTTTGGAGCAGATAGCTTCGTTACTCTGCACCGGTAATCTCTGACCAAGCAACTAAAAGTGATACATAACATTAAATTGAGAGCTTCCTTCTAATAAATAACCAACGAGACAGGTGTCACCACAGGTGTCGTTGCCTCTGAAATTAATGTTGTACATTAGTTTCAGGTTTATTTTCAGATTTGGCCCCATTATGTCTCGTTATCCCCAGCACATCCCCTGATTAAGTTTATCTGAAGCTGGGACTCCAACTAGATCAAAGTCAAAGCGTGTACGTCAAATTAAAAGTTTGCCATTTGCCATAAAGGGATTATGGGGTTTTCCATTTTACTTTTCCACATAAACCTTGTTTTATGACCAATGATGCTGAATATTTAGACTTTCGGTGGCTCAGCAGTAATTCTGCAGGTTTACAATGCTAAAAAAAAATCGATTTTTTTCTGTACCAACGGTGGGCACAGCACAGATAGCCCATTACCTAGCTTTGCTTTTAGCAAGAGACAAAACAAGCTAAATGTCTTAAGATACCTTTTGTCATTTTTGTTTTTTTTTACACAATACACACACTCCCTACACAACATTTTCAAAGTATGGTTACCGTTCAAAAGTAACTACTCGTCATTCGTTCTATACACACTATCTGTGGCAGTTCACAAAATAGCATAGCCCCAAATCATGTGGATCATCCGCCATTTTGAATATTGGACTGCTTCATTCATTTGTCTGATGCATCATCTTAAAGAGGCAGGCCATTTTTGACACGAATGGGGATTAATTGAACAGATAGCGCCCTCTAGTGACCATTTTAGTTAACCATTGAATAACATCCATTTTATTCATAACAGGACATCCTGAGACGTTTTACAGCGTATTACAAGACATTAAAAGTGATATAAAAAAGATCTGTACAGACTACGTTCACTGGTAGGTCTTACTTCGCAAATAAACATTTTGACAGAAACTACGAAGCTAATGGTATGCTTAACTCTGAAATAAACCTTGCCCGGAATGGCCAGGTGGGTTAAGGCGTTCAACTCATAATCTAAGGGTTGCGGATTCGAATCACCGTCACACCAAACATGCTCGCCCTTATAGCCGTGGGGGCATTATAATGTTACGGTCAATGGTGATGACTAGCTGCCTTCCCTCTAGTCTTATACTGCCAAATTAGGGATGGCTAGTCTGCTATTCGTTGGTAAAAGAGTAGCCCAAGAGTTGGCGGTAGGTGGTGATGATTAGCTGCCTTCCCTCTAATCTTTCACTACTATATTAGAGACGGCTAGTGCAGATAATCCTCGTGTAGCTTTGCGCAAAATTCAAAAAACAAACAAACGAATAAATCTAACAAACTTTCTTCGGCAATCGATTGATAAGTTGATTTGCTAACGTAGTGACTCGATTACTTGACGAACAGACCCACTCGTTCTTACAACTCACTAAATGATACTGAACTAGTAAGTGTTTCTAATTCCGTCAGACATTTTTAACATTAGACTAGATTTTATACATACCACAGGAAGCTCGAAATGTTAGATCATCATTACGTCATGACAAATTCCATCTACCTGACCGAACGCTAAAATATAACTGACAAGAGCAACGATGAATGCAAATCACTAAAAGGTCTAGTTGGAAACAAAGGTAGTGTCTCCCAGTGAAGATTTTAACCTTAAAAACCGGATTGCGATACCAGTGATGGGCAGAGCACAAATAATCCATACCATACCTTTAAGTTTGACAAAAAACAAAGGAAATGGAAATAGAACTGTTAAGTTCCCAACATAACTAGCTTGCATTTCGCTTTTTTTAATTAATATAATTAATTATACTGTGATAGTACTAACATTGTTTCATTATATTAATTGTTAGGACTAACATTGTTCATTATATTAATTGTTAGGACTAACATTGTTTCATAATATTAATTGTTAGGACTAACATTGTTTCATTATATTAATTGTTAGGACTAACATTGTTTCATTATATTAATTGTTAGGACTAACATTGTTCATTATATTAATTGTTAGGACTAACATTGTTTCATAATATTAATTGTTAGGACAAACATTGTTTCATTATATTAATTGTTAGGACTAACATTGTTTCATAATATTAATTGTTAGGACTAACATTGTTTCATAATATTAATTGTTAGGACTAACATTGTTTCATTATATTAATTGTTAGGACTAACATCGTTTCATAATATTAATTGTTAGGACTAACATTGTTTCATTATATTAATTGTTAGGACTAACATTGTTTCATTATATTAATTGTTAGGACTAGCATTGTTTCATTATATTAATTGTTTTACATTGTTTCATTATATAATACTAATTGTTAGGACTAGCATTGTTTCATTATATTAATTGTTTTACTCATAATTTATCAAAGAAGACAAGTTTTATTTTACGAACCAAATTTATCATAGCTTTTAATAACATCGAACGGTACATAAACGGTGGCTCCTCACTAGTACAGCGGTAAGTTTACGGACTTACAACGCTAATATCAGGGGTTCGATTCCCCTCGGTGGGCTCAGCAGATAGCACGATGTTACTTTGCTATAAACACACACATAAAGAGTGAAGCGCCCTCTAAGAGTTTGGAAGAAACTCCTTTTTTTTTGTTAACGCGAAAACTCTTTTCTTCTATTAGCAGATCTTACACGTGACATGAACAGTTGTCTTTTCGATAAGCCTAACGAAAACGCTTGCCAAAAATGATCAAGTGATAATAACAATCACGACGCTTCTTGCGTCTCCGAAAAAATTTTACGGTCTGAAGTGTAACGTGTACGGTAGAAAACAGACGGCTGTGGGTATAAACTCCGAGCTTTACGGTGTATTCCGACAAACCAAGAATGTTACGTTCTAATTGACGTCCTCCATATCGCAGGACGGATCATCTTGTAGTTAGATGACCCGTTATCAACAGTACCAGTTCCGGAGTTGTACTGAGTGCCATCCATTCACCGATAAGAGTTCTAAACCTTACCGACGTTTTTCAAATGTCCCCCCCCCTTTCTCACATAACAACAACAAAAAAAAAACTCGTATAAATTTTCTAGGTGGACATTTTATTCCCCCCCTCCCCGAGATGCAGGATGTAACGAAATTGGCACTCCATTTATAAAGACATCAGTTGTTTCGAACACAATTTTAAAATGGTGTCCAGGAACTGCCGAGCACTGGCACGTGCATAAATCTCTCTATGTGTTTCACACAGCTATTTCCTACACCTATAATCAACAGTAGAATAGTCCCTTATAGGTGGCGCTTCTTTTCATACCCCGTATTACGCTAAGATCAGACAAAGTAATATATGCACATAGCCAGTTATTCGTCCCCAATTTTGAACTAATAGGTTAAGGGAAGGACAGCTATGGCCCACAGAAGCAGCGCCACCAGTCCTTGGACTACTCATATTTGATTGATCATCGCCAAGTAAACCATTACAGTATGGTTTCGAATACCCGTCGCACCAAGCATGCCTGCCATTTCAGTCGTGGGAGCGTTATAATGTGTCGATCAATCCCACTATTCGTTGGTAAAAGAGTAGCCCAAGAGTCGGCGGTGGGTGGTGATGACCAGCTGCCTTTCCTCTAGTTTTATACTGCTAAATTAGGGATGGCTAGCGCAGATAGCTCTCGTGTTACTTTGCGTGAAATTCAAAAACAAAGACAAACCAAACTTTATTATTTACGTTGACGATTTGGATGTCGACCTGAGACAAAGCAATGTAAGTAGGTTGGGGTGTCGTCAGAGAAAACACACAAGTTTGGAAGACACTGGACTAAATACTGTTCTATCGTACGTACATGTATTGGTAGAATGCTTTGTTTTGTCAGTTGGATATACTCGCTTTTTGAGGGAGGCTGTGCGGTCGATATTATCCTAGAGTAATATGTGTGGACGTGCACGGAGTTTCTTGTTTTGTTTTTCTCTCGGGCTGTCCCTTGATCATGTGCAGGTTGACACCGCAGTAAATTGTCCTGATGAGCAGACTGTGGGTCATAACTGAAGAGAAAACTCGTTTCTGATTTTATTCTATTCCCTCAGAAATCCCTTGTTTGTTTCGTCAAGCAAATGAACCCTAGATAAAAACGCTACATTTTTATAAACATTTCGGGGCCCCTTTACTTCCTCACCCCACTCTACACTAATCGAACAAAGATTTGCACAATCTTTCTCTTCCAAAGTTTACTTTTCCGAATTTCATCTTACTATCTCTACCCACGCGCTGTTCCACACCACGCTCACCTGTGTATCGTCACTAACCCTTCTACTATCTTTAATTCATTTTACCCTTACTACACTTTTTTACTTTCTCCTTTTATTTTTCACTTCCTCTTCTGTGTTTCCTTCTTATGACCTGCTAGTTAGGGCGATCGACTCACAATCTGCGGGACACGGGTTTGAATCTCCGTCACCATACGTGCTCGCTCTTTCATTTGCGGGAATTACAATTTTATGGTCAAACACACTGTTCGTTAGAAAGGATTAGTCGAAGATTATACGGTGTTTGGTGTTAATTATCTGTCCTCTCTTTCTCTCTAGCCAATCAACGTTTGATGTTAATTATCTGTCCTCTCTCTCTAGTCTGTCACCGTTTCATGTTAATTATCTATCCCCTTTCTCTGGTCTGTCACTGTTTGATGTTAATTATCTGTCCCCTTTCTCTGGTCTGTCACCGTTTGATGTTAATTATCTGTCCCCTCTCTCTAGTCTGTCACCGTTTGATGTTAATTATCTGTCCTCTCTCTCTCTTGTCACTCACCATTTGTTGTTAATTACCTGTCCTCTCTCTCTCTTGTCACTCACCATTTGTTGTTAATTATCTGTCCTCTCTCTCTCTGGTCACTCACCATTTGTTGTTAATTATCTGTCCTCTCTCTCTCTTGTCACTCACCATTTGTTGTTAATTACCTGTCCTCTCTCTCTCTTGTCACTCACCATTTGTTGTTAATTACCTGTCCTTTCTCTCTCTTGTCACTCACCATTTGATGTTAATTATCTGTCCTCTCTCTCTCTTGTCACTCACCATTTGTTGTTAATTACCTGTCCTCTCTCTATCTTGTCACTCACCATTTGTTGTTAATTATCTGTCCTCTCTCTCTCTGGTCACTCACCATTTGTTGTTAATTACCTGTCCTCTCTCTCTCTTGTCACTCACCATTTGATGTTAATTACCTGTCTCTCTCTCTTGTCACCTGTATATATAAGTTAATTACCTGTCCTCTCTCTCTCTTGTTACTCACCGTTTGATGCATTATCTGTCCTCTCTCTCTTGTCACTCACCATATGTTTGTATGTTAGCTACTCTCTCTCTCTCTTGTCACTCACCATTTGTTAAGTTAAGCATTACCTGTCTCTCTCTTGTCACTCACCATTTGTTGTTAATTATCTGTCCTCTCTCTCTCTGTTCACTTCACCATTTGTTTGTTAATTATCTGTCCTCTCTCTCTGTTGTCACTCACCATTTGTTAGCATTACCTGTCCTCTCTCTCTTGTCACTCACCATTTGTTGTTAATTACCTGTCCTCTCTCTCTTGTCACTCACTGTTTGATAAAGCATTTTATCTGTCCTGTCTCTCTCTTGTCACTCACCATTTGTTGTTAATTTGTGTCCTCTCTCTCTTTGTCACTCACCATTTGTTAGTTAATTACCTGTCCTCTCTCTCTCTTGTCACTCACTGTTTGATAGCATTACCTGTCTCTCTCTCTTGTTACTCACTATTTGTTCTACTTCATTTGTCCTCTCTCTCTCTTGTCACTCACTTGTTTGATGTTAATTACCTTTCTCTCTCTCTCTCTTTGTCACTCACCATTTGTTAGCATTACCTGTCCTTTCTCTCTTGTCACTCACAATTGTTTGCATTATCTGTCCTGTCTCTCTTTGTTACTTCATTATTTGTTGCATTCATTGTCCTCTCTTGTCACTCACCGTTTGTTTGAGCATTCCTGTCCTCTCTCTCTTGTCACTCACTGTTTGAAAGAAAGCATCATCTGTCCTCTCTCTCTTGTCACTACTATTTGTTGAAATTATTTCATTTGTCCTCTCTCTTGTCACTCACCATTTGTTGTTTGTTACCTGTCATCTCTCTCTCTTGTCACTCACTATTTGTTTGTTTAATTATCTGTCCTTCTCCCTCTTGTCACTCACCGTTTGTTGTTAATTATCTGTCTTTTCTCTCTCTTGTCACTTCACTATATAGAAAGCATTATCTGTCCTCTCTCTCTTGTCACTCACCATTTGTTGTTAATTATCTGTCCTCTCTCTCTCTTGTCACTCACCATTTGTTGTTAATTATCTGTCCTCTCTCTCTCTTGTCACTCACCATTTGTTGAAAGCATTACCTTGTCCTCTCTCTCTTGTCACTCATGATTTGAAAGCATTGTCCTGTCTCTCTTGTCACTCACCATATATATAAGAAAGATTTCTGTCCTCTCTCTCTTGTCACTCACCATTTGTTTGTTAATTATCTGTCTTCTCTCTCTCTTGTCACTCACCGTTTTGTTTGTTGCATTATCTGTCTCTCTCTCTCTTTGTCACTCACCATTTGTTTGTTGATTATCTGTCTCTCTCTCTCTTGTCATTCACTATTTGTTTGTTAATTATCTGTCCTCTCTCTTGTCACTCACCATTTGTTGTTAATTACCTGTCCTCTCTCTCTCTTGTCACTCACCATTTGTTGTTAATTACCTGTCTCTCTCTCTCTTGTCACTCACCATTTGTTGTTAATTACCTGTCCTCTCTCTCTCTTGTCACTCACCATTTGTTGTTAATTACCTGTCCTCTCTCTCTGGTCACTCACAATTGTTGTTAATTATCTGTCCTGTCTCTCTCTTGTCACTCACCATATGTTGTTAATTACCTGTCCTCTCTCTCTTGTCACTCACATTTGTTGTTAATTACCTGTCCTCTCTCTCTCTTGTCACTTACCATTTGTTGTTAATTACCTGTCCTCTTTCTCTCTTGTCACTCACCATTTGTTGTTAATTATCTGTCCTCTCTCTCTCTTGTCACTCACCATTTGTTGTTAATTACCTGTCCTCTTTCTCTCTTGTCACTCACCATTTGTTGTTAATTATCTGTTCTCTCTCTCTTCAGTCTGTCACCGTTTTGTGTTAATTATCTGTCCTCTCTCTCTCTCTCTAGTATGTCACTATTTGGTGTTAATTATCTGTCCCCTCTCTCTATCTCTAGTCTGTCACCGCTTGGTGTTAATTGTCTGTCCCCTGTCTTTCTCTCTCGTTTGTCACCGTTTGGTGTTAATTATCTGTCCCCTCTCTCTCTCTTTATTCTGTCACCGTTTGGTGTTAATTATCTGTCCTCTCTCTCTAGTCTGTCACAGTTTGGTGTTAATTATCTGTCTTCTCTCTCTAGTCTGTCACCGATTGGTGTTAATTATCTGTCCCCTCTCTCTCTAGTCTGTCACAGTTTGGTGTTAATTATCTGTCTTCTCTCTCTCTCTCGTCTGTCACCGTTTGGTGTTAATTATCTGTCTTCTCTCTCTCTCTCTCTAGTCTGTCACCGATTGGTGTTAATTATCTGTCCTCTCTCTCTCTCTAGTCTGTCACCGTTTGGTGAAACAGTTCTCGAGAGTATAGCATCTTGGGAAAATATGGTTGATTTGTTTGTTTTTTAAAGCTACGCGAGTGCTATCTGCGAAAGCCGTCACTAATTTAGCAACGTAAGACTAGAGGGAAAGCAGCTAATCATTACCACTCACCAGAACTCTTGGGCTACTCGTTTAGTAATGAATCGTGGGGTTGACCGTCGCATTATAACGCCCTCACGGCTGAAAGGGCAAGCATGTTTTGTGTGATAGGGATTCGAACCCGCAACCTTCAGATTACGACACGAGTGCTTTTTCCACCTGGTCATGCCGCGCCGGTGACAATCGGTTCTGCGGTTCGTCTCTGATGGTGATTCGAACCCGCGACCCTCAGATTACGGGTCTAACGCCTTAACCCACCTGACCATGCTGGGCCGTATTATTGTTGATAAAAAATAAAACTGTATTATTGGAACTTTTTGTTTGGTTTCCTTAAACTTTATATAAAAATGTTTTACTCGTCTTTTCACTGTGACGTCTTTCGTAATTAGCGATATTATACATATGTTTGTGTATTGAAATTTTGCTTAAATGAAATAAAAAAGAAAACTTTAATTGCGACTGCACCGTGTTTCTCGTACAAGAAAGATCTCCCCTGTAAAATAAGGAGTCAAACAAACTAGAGGTTACCATAATTGGAGATACTTAATTTGCTCGAAAACCACCTTTCCTTGATTCACGTCGGCAACTTACCAGAACACTGCACGAGATCTCTACACGCTTTGGGTCTCGTGCGGAGTTCCCACGGTAGAGGGTGCCGAGAACGCTCTTGCTAAGCCTCTCACGTAGAGAATTTGTTTGTTTTTTATTTATTTAACAGTTGAAAATTAACTTTATACACAAGTAATTCGAATGCCATTGTCCAGACATTTTTAGTTAATTATTTGAGGGCTGATAAAATTAACTGTGAGTTAGTTTGAGTATATAACAACCCACATGCGGTTAGTTTGGTACTACTTTACTTGTGAATTTACCGCGTACAAACTTTCCAGAAGTAATTCATTAGTGATTCGTTGGCTAATTTTGCTCAGAAAATATTAATTGTTTAATGTCTTTCTCTTTAATACTGTGTGTGTGTGTGTGTGTGTGTGTTTCTTTTAGCAAAACCACGTCAGGCTATCTGCTGAGCTCCTCGACGGGATTCGAACCTCTGATTTTTGCGTTGTAAATCCGTAGACTTACCGCTGTACTAGCGGGGGGAACTCTTTTCAATACTTTCAGGCCCGGCATGGCCACGCGGGTTAAGACGTTTAACTCGTAATCTGAGGGTCGCGGGTACAAATCCCCGTCCCACCAAACATGTTGGCCCTTTCAGATGTGGGGGCGTTATAATGTGACGGTCAATCCCACTATTCGTTGGTAAAAAGAGTAGCCCAAGAGTTGGCGGTGGGTGGTGATGACTAGCTGCCTTCCCTCTTGTCTTACAATGCTAAATTAGGAACGGCTAGCGCAGACAGCCCTCGAATAGCTTTGCGCGAAATTAAAACAAACAAACAAACAAACGAGATCAATACTTTCAATCGTTAATTAAGCAAAATGAACTGTTACGATAGGAAGCATACCTTGCTTTAAGTGATTTAAGCCTAATTTTGCGTAATTGAAAAAAAAAAAGCACTGACGGACAGTTCACGTGCGTTTCGATTTTTATAGATTGGGGTGCTGTTGTTATAGAACTTTGTGAACTTACTCCGTAGGATTTTCCACAAAAGAACTTCTGTGAATGTCGAATATCTTAAACGAATTTGTGAAACTGGAATGTCTAAATGTTTGTTAAAGGGACCATGAGAAATCCCAGGTGTTCTTGAGTGTTTATAACTGTGTAGTTTGTGTATATATCTATCTATGTTTATGTATAACTCGTTTGATATTCGTACTCTTTAATTTAATTCCCTTTTAGAATGCATACGTCACCATTTCGTTATATTTCCAATGAAGTTCCAAATTAACTGGAGGTTCGTCAGGAATCTGTTTGTGTGAGCTCAGTCCTTCCTTCCTCAGTTGCAATTGTTATCGATTGAGACTGTTGTTTTTGCTTTGCGCGGAGAAGACTTACGACTATTCCTTTTTCTAATGTTTATATGATTAAAGTCCTTTGAAGTTTCTTCTATAAGATAAAAACCATCATAAGTTTTGTCTTCTGTGCTTGTTAGCTAACCAGTGCTTAGGTTTTTTATTGCCATTAAAACAGGGCCCGGCATGGCCTAGCATGTCAAGGCATGCGACTCGCAATCCAAGGGTCGCAGGTTCGAATTCCCGTCACACCAAATATGCTCACCCTTTTAGCCGAGAGGGGCATTACAATGTTACAATCAATCCCACTATTCATTGATAAAAAAGAAGCCCAAGAGTTGGCAGTGGGTGACGATGATTAACTGCCTTTTCCCTCTAGTCTTACACTGCTAAATTAGGGACGGCTAGCACAGATAGCCCTCGATTAGCTTTGTGCGAAATTCCAAAAACAAACCATTAAAACAACATCGTATCTCACGGATAAAGCTGCGCATTTGTGCTTCTTTCCCCCTCCCCTGTTCTTTTCTAAACCTCACATAATGGTGCCAAAGACAACATTTTTAGCACATATATCTTGTTCACGGTTCACAAGCGACATGTTCAAGTCTTGTTCATTGTAAATCCCGCCTATTCGAAATTTCGATACCATCAAGACATAATAACAACTGGAGTTAAATGGCAGCGTCCTTTCTGGGGAAGGATTTCGTATGGCGAGTTTATTACGTGATGAAGAATCAAAGAACAAAACTTTTCGAACAAAGAAGCCTTCAACGTACTTACAGAAGCAATTATTCCTATCCATAAAGTGAAGGCTATGGTTACGAAGTAGAACCAGTTGACTCAAAAACCATTACGATGAAACTGCATTTGTTTTACACAGTTAACAACATAATGAGCAAGAATATAAAGCCGGAGAAGTCTTACAAGCCTTCTGCTAGCCTGGAAATCAAAGATCTTTCCATGAGAAATGTAGTCGAAGAAGCTGAGATGACAGAAATCATGGTCATTAGATTGAGAACGGTCGACTATGGACGAGGTAGACTCAAGATTGCAAAAGATACGGCATATCATTATTATAAAGTACGAATAATCTTCAGAAATACACTTAAACCACAAATATCAGAAACTAAGAGGGAATTCTCAGTAGTCGCGGCTGTAATTAGATTTCAGGTCAGTCAAGAGATGAAGTTATGAGCTAAAAGTTCGTACTTGGAAAAAAACAACAACACGGAATCATTTTATGCCACGACTAAAAATACTAAGGTTTATACTATTAACTTGTCACCAGGAATATTAAATAAAAATAAATCATAGGCCAGGGTCTTTCTTCAACACACATTCATACACATGCATCTAAACATAATTATTTTCTCAAATATTCCACTAGATGGGGCATGGCACGACCAGGGGAGTTAAGGCCCTCGGCTCGTAATCTGAGGGTGGCGGGTTCGAATCCCCGTCGTAGCAAGTATGTTCGCTATTTCAGACTGTGGGCGTTATAATGTTACGGTTAATCCCACTATTACTTGGTAAAAGAGTAACCCAAGAGTTGGTGGTGGGTGGTGATGACTAGCTGCCTTCCCTCTTGTCTTAAACTGCTAAATTAGGGACGGCTAGCACAGATAGCCCTCGTGTAGCTTTACGCGAAATTCAAAACAAACCAATCCACGAGATGAGACAAGTATTAGCGAACTACCATCATATTCATTTACTTTTTACTGATTCATTGACTTTTAAAAAACAAACTCGAATCCCCTTTGATAGAAACGCCATTAAATCACCACCAGATGGTTCTGATACTTAAATAATATGTGTGACTCATTTCACTGAGTGAACACTTAAAAAAAATTACGAGCAAGGCAGTTACCGTATCTGTGCAATATATCTGTACATAGTTTAAAAAAACTTAGGAAAACCTACTACATAATGCTTACAAAAAAGAAAAAAACAACAACTTGTTTGACTTGAAATAGTAGTAAATGAGAGAGCCTTTATATATTTTATATGACTAGTATTGCACTAGGTGGCGCGGTATATTGTAAACAGGATGTAGGCTTAACAAATTTCCGTTAAGTTATATCATGTAAGTGGTTCTAAATTAGGTCGTTTAGAATTTACTACAAATCATTCAAAGAATTATATATTCTGATACATAAAGTGATTGGATCCATACTGGCCTTAACTCTATATCCAATCATGCATCATCTTGTACTCAGCACGACGGCTGGCAGGCGGCGCTCTAGTATCTTCTTGCCTCGCGGCAGTACATCGCCACCTGCCGGTTGTCTAGAAACTATAAACTGGTGATAGCCCACAGGAGGTCTGGTGGAACGTGCGGTGAAAACGACTGTAATTTGCCGTGTGTGTGACCTGTGTCAGCCTCCATTACTAGACTTTCCCAGCATTCTATGTGCTATAGTTGGCGTAACCTGGTAGTTGGTAAGACAGAATTTTTGGAAAAAAAACACCAAAAAACGAACTGTCGGTTTTTACCAAAGCGACTTAAAAATCTTTAAAGGGTCTCTCGAAAGGATATACTATTTATAACAATACGTATAGTGGTTGTATAAAAGTGGTTTTGTATCGTAAGGCTAATCACTGACCAAATCAATGAGGACACAGATACCAAGTAAATCTAATGATCTGGAAATGTAGAATACTTAAGTTGAAACGTAAGACGTTAATGAGCTGGGGGTACGAAACAACGAAACTTCAAAGCCTCGGAGGCGTGCGACTCGTAATCCGAGGGTCGCGGGTTCGAGTCTCCGTCACACCAAACATGCTCGCCCTTTCAGCCGTGGGGGGAGTTATAACGTGATGGTCAATCCACTATTCGTTGGTAAAAGAGTAGCCCAAGAGTTGGCGATGGGTGGTGATGACTAGCTGCCTTCCCTCTAGTCTTAAACTGCTAAATTAGGGACGGCTAGCGCAGATAGCCCTCGAGTAGCTTTGCCGAAATTAAAAAGAAACAAACAAACAATTGTTGTTCGAATTAAACTGTTGTATGTGTATTGATAAATTGGTTATCGAAATTCTTCCCCAAAGTTTATAAAATCAATATTTCATATCGTATGTCCAACTGCTGAATAACCAAAGAGCTATGATATTTTGACAGGTTAAGTCATCACGAGTTAATGTTTAAGTGACTAAAACTATGAACGTTTGAAAGGAGAGATACATTTGCAAGTTCGTGTGTGTTCGGAAGTGTCCAAATTTGTTTTTATTTCCGAAATCGTACTCGAAGTGTCTTGCGTTTTTACATAAACATCACTCACGGTAACATTTTCGTAAATCCGATGCTGTTTCATATTTACTACGGAAGAAGTAACAGTGAATAATAAATTAATTACAAAGCTGTATTTCCAGTAACTTCCGAAACACCGTCAAACATCTTCATGATTAGCAACAAAAATAAATAAATACGTTCTGTATTGGAAGTCTACAGGTGTGGACTTACAGGATTATAACGCCAGAATCCGAGGTTCGATTCCCCACAGTGGTCGAAGCAGATAGTTTAATCTAAGCTTGCTCTAAGAGAAACTAATAAATATATGTTGAAAACTAGTTTGACGAATCTACAGAATTCTTGTTTCAACTAAGATTGGCTGTTATGCCCCACCCACACGTTCACATTTCATTGTAAACATCTTGCACAACAGCAATAAATGTAAAAGATTTATTGTACGATTCCGTGCTTCATAATTTGGTGATTTCCCGATCCACAGGTGTTTCTTTATCTTTTACCGGCCATCTTCAGGCGTGACAAAAAAAAATACACAAACAAAACTGGTGTGTGGAATGAAAACTTGGCAGAGTACTACATGCTATCTAATGATATATGGATGACTCAATTCACGCTAACAGGGGTTGACGGGAAGTTTTGAAAACTTGCTGAATTATGTTAAGCGAAACCGTCACTTGTCCATGCAAAGTATATAGCTTATATTTATGGTGTTTTGGTTGGTATGAATGTGACCAAAACATACACGGATAGTTATATCGTTAAAATTAAGATTTGAATGAAATAAGTGGTGTAATGATTTTAACAGATGTTAAAATCAACTGACTCCAACGAAACATCTTAGAGGCCTAGATAGAGAAGACCACCCCTTCAAAACATTGCAGATAAATAAAAGAAGTGTGTGTTTTCTTATAACAAAGCCACATCGGGCTATCTCCCGAGTCCAGCGAGAGGAATCGAACCCCTGATTTTAGTGTTGTAAATCCGTAGACTTACCATGTACCAGCGGGGGAACTCAGGGGGAGGGGTACAAAAAGAAGTAGCAAGCCTAACAAAACGATTCCAAACAGGGGTTCTCAGCCCCCTAAAATTATATATATATATATATATGAAACCGTATGTATGTATCAAAATACAGCGCTTTCATGTAGACTCAGCATAGACAGGTGGTTGGGTTGCTCGACTCCTAACCTGAGGATCGCGAGTTCGAATCCCGGTCGCACCAAACATGCTCGCCCTTTCAGCCATATGGGCGTTATATAATGTGACGGCCAACCCCATTATTTGTTGGTAAAAGAGTAGCTCAAGAGTTGGCGGTGGGTGGTGATGACTAGCTGCCTTCCCTTTAGTCTTACACTGCTGAATTAGGGACGGCTAGCGCAGATAGTCCTCGTATAGTTTTGCACGAAATTAAAAAACAAAAAAAAAACTCCTTTGATGTTGAAACCAAGGTAACTGAAGACATTTCAGGTTAGATTTTTTTTTTTCATTTAATATTATCCTCCTGTGCCTCAAGGTGGCACTACTGTGTGCAAAAGAATCAATAAAACAAACGAAAGAAACAAAGCAAAGACCCGCCTGGTTTTCTGATATTGTCTAAATAATAGAAAAAAAACAACACAAAATAATGAGGTCCAGGAACGTGGCGAGTCTATATATTCTTTCTTTTGAGACAAACTAGTGTTTATAAACACGTAGGTTTGGGGTTACGCTAATGTTTGGTTTCGTCCATCCACGACAGTTTCATCTACTTATGTAGGTACATTTTTCAACAGAGGGAGCAGTTGGCTAAAACCTCGCTTATATAAGTATATACAGATACTCAGCTCTTGGTTCACGAACATTTTAACAATAAACACGTGTGTGAGTAAGAACCAATAAGCTGTGCTGTTAGATTGACTCAGAACGAAATGATCCTCAATCGGGCCAGGCGTGGCCGCGGGGTAAGTGTCCCATACTATTATTCCGAAGGTTTGTACTCTTTTTTTCCACTGTCATAAAAAATATTAAAAACAAATAACAAAAACACGCTGTACGCATTAAGACCGTAGATAAGCCATAAGAGTGACAATCAAATCTCACTATTAGGTTAGATTCAAAAATAGCACAAGAGTTGGCGGTGGGTGCTGTTGATGAACTTTCTTTCCCTTGAATCTCTGAATTTAAAATTAGGGAGAAACGTGCGAATGTTTGGTTTGTTTTGAATTTCGCGCGAAGCTACTCGAGGGATTCCTGTGCGAGCCGTCCCTAATTTAGCAGTGTAAGACTAGAGGAGAAGGCACCTAGTCATCACCACCCACCGCCAACTCTTGGGCTACTCTTTTACCAACGAATAGTGGGACTGACCGTGACATTATAACGCCTCCACGGCTAAAAGGACGAGCATGTTTGGTGTAACGGGGATTCGAACCTGCGACCCTCAGTTACGAATCGAGTGCCTTTATCCACTTGGCCATGCCGGGCCACGTGCGAATGTAACTTACCTTTGTATATACTTGCTCGAAAGTTCTAAAGCAAACGATGTCAACCAGTTTGCTACAAAATCCAAAAACTCCAAAGCAAGATAAATATACATATGTAAGGAGTTTGAGCAAAGTATTATATTTTTTTCTACATCTTTACAGACAAAAAGAAATCTCGCAGTTAGTTGTATTCGTGGTTTAGTTTGTATGTGAAGGAAGAGACAAATATTGTTTGAATTTAGGAAACTGACCATATGAAAAACGTGTGACTGACCATTGGTCACTGAAGGAAAATAACTAGAATTAGGTGTATTATCTCGTGAATTGTTCTAAGATTTCTCTCTCTCGAATAGGTATAACAAGAAAAATGGATTGTTTTTATGTGTGTTTTTTGCGTGTTCTACTTCATATAATAAAAAGATAACTTTAGCTGTAATAAACCAAAACTTCTGCTTTAAAATACATTCAGTAACTGAATTTACTTCATTTTAATGTTGCTGACAATTCATCATACACTCCAACCTGGACTGTTTGTAGATGGACTTTCATTTCACATCAATGTTGTGCGAACAGCAGAGGCAGAGTGCTTAAAGACAATGTGTTGACAAGGCTGTAAGATACCCTGGAGACAGCTCCTTCAGAAGACCAGTTGAAGACATCATTTGACGAAATGCAGCTAGTCTTCTGAGAGTAGTTCATAAACCCTAGATGGAATTGAAATGATGTAAGAATGCCAAACACTCCATTTATTCAGTTTGTTCTTTATCAAAGAATCCATCAAGGAATTTAGTCTATACCTTACTTCCCTATACGTAACGTTCTTCTTGACATTTGATTTTAAGGTTCTCGCCAGAGGGCAGTGTGGGATTCATCTATAAAGAATAAATAAACATATATATATATACATCAAATGGCAGTACCTTATTTTCCTCATTTTTCATTTTATTTATTTATTTTTCATCTTTTCATATTTTTATGTTCATTTTTTCTTATTCTTGTTTTTAACTTGGAAGAACAGTAACCTTCCCACAACTGTCTGCAGGCAGTAAAGGGTGATATAGACGTGAGACTAGCAAACTGCAGTTTAAGAATGATAGGCGGTGTATCCCCACTGCAATGTGGTCCTACTTCCGTAGTCACCTCCAAAACCTAGAATACATTTTATAATCCCACGTTGTAGTTTATACCCTAGGACATTTTTTAAAATATGAAACGTATTTTGTTTAATTTTAATATGTTTCATTAATGGCTTTAAAATTTATTATTATAATTTATATATATATACCAAACGGTGACAGACAAGAGAGAGAGAGAAGACAGATAATACATATATATATACAAACACACACACACACTCATTCAAACAAATATGTTCGAGACTTGTACGTATTTACAACGTGGGCTTCCGGGGTGAATGGCAGGGATCGCACACATATATCTTACGCCATGCAGGTCAGCTAAATACAAGCGATCAACTAAAGTACCCGTGCTATGCGTGAACTTATTGTTTGCTGTTTTTTGAATTTCGCTCAAAGCTACACGAGGGCTATCTGCGCTAGCCCTCTCTAATTCAACAGCTTAAGACTAGAGGGAAGGCACCTAGTCATCACCATCCACCGCCAACTCTTGGGGTACTCTTTCACCAACGAATAGTGGGATTGACCGTAAAATTATAACGCCCCCCGGCTGAAAGAGCGAGCATGTTTTGTGTGATGGGGACTCGAACCCGCGACCCTCCGATTACCAGTCGAGCGCCTTAATCACCTGTTCATGCGAGACCGCGCGAAATTAAGCGTTACATTAATTTGGTGTCGACTTCGCGAAGTAAAAGTTGATACGAATGCCACAGTTGAACCATCTTTGAAGAGTCCATTTGACCTCTGCCAAATTTCGTTAAAACTAGCTCAGCCACTTCTTTACAACAAGATACCATACAGACGATTACTCTGTTATATGTATCACCTATTTTGTGTGTATGTAGGCCTGGCATGGCCAGGTGGTTAAGGCACTCGACTCGTAATTTGAGAGTCGCGGATTCGAATCCCCGTCACACCAAACATGCTCGCTCTTTCAGCCGTGGGGGCATTATAAAATAACGGTCAATTCGACTATTCGTTGGTGAAAGAGTAGCCCAAGAGTTGACGGTGGGTAATGATGATTAGCTGCCTTCCCTCTAGTCTTACTCTGTTAAATTAGGGACGGCTAGCGCATATAGCCCTCGTGTAGTTTTTTCGTGAAATTCTAAAACAAACTGTGTGTGTGTGTTTTTATCCCTTCCCCCGCTGTTCGTCCACTGGAGATCAACCGCCATTTTGTACCTTGCTCTAAGTAGAATACATTTGATAATTAGAGTCTGATATACGGACCAACCACATGAAATCGTCTCTTCTGACAGTAGATGCAAACATTCGATTTCGCCTACCAACAAGATGACCCTACGATTTTAGTGAGCCATGATGTATAGAGTAGGTAGAAATCGCTTGGTTATGTTATGGGTAAAAGTCCTCTATGTCCAGATGTCCGAACATGATTTGTCAGTGGGATTCTGAACAGCTGGAAACGACACATTCTTTGAGACACTGTGTCAGCAGGATTCCATGTGTTCGTTGAGCTTCAACATGAATGTGTTGTTGTAAGTTTTGTCACAAATGGTTCGTAATCGGTTTTGAGCAGTCGTGAACTCTGTGATGAAGTTCAAAGCGGCGACTGAGATAAAACTGTATGATATTATTATATTAATATTTATAGACTATTTTTTCGTAACAACGAACTTGAGAGCTAAGTAATACATTATCTTATAACAGAGGTCTGAGTGTTTCATATCTACAATACTATAGTGGTTCCGACAGGGCATTCTTTTACTGTGTGTGTGTACGTTACCAAACGTACTTCCGTAAGATGTACTGTTCTGTTTCATGAATAAATAAAACCAAAATTAAAAATAACAAATATTTTAATTTCTTGTTTTTTGAAGTTCAAATGTCATGCTGTGTTGTAGTTTACATACTGCATAATTCTTCTCGTGACTCCTGACTTGCGTACGTTTTACTGACGTCACGACAGTACAAATCGCAATGTTAAGCGTCCCTTATATGTATACTTGTTAACTAACAGACACATTATTGGGCAGTGGGTAAAATAAGTGAACCCTGCGAAATTATTTATATACACATACATAAAACGGTACGGATAGGTGGTAGCAGAAAACGTGTACATGCAAAGTAGTGGCCAAACTTGACTACTAAGTCAGACAAGAGCAGTCCAAGGGTTGGTAGTGAACTCTGTTGACCGTCTGCTAGTTCTTTAGTCTATCAGCTCAGAATCACTGATTGACACACTTAGATAGCCCTTGTATAGCTGTACGTGAAACAAACAGTTAAATGTGTGTATGTGTCAAAGTATATATATCAAGTCTCTGTGTCGTCCTTTCTTCACTGAAATTTATGATTTGATACGTTATGTTTTTTTTTTTTTTGGACTTTCGCACAAAGCTACTCGAGGGCTATCTGTGCTAGCCGTCCCTAATTTAGCTGTGTAAGACTAGAGGGAAGGCAGCTAGTCATCACCACCCACCGCCAACTCTTGGGCTACTCTTTTACCAACGAATAGTGGGATTGACCGTCACATTATAACGCCCCCACGGCTGGGAGGGCGAGCATGTTTGGCGCGACTGGCGCGAACCCGCGACCCTCAGATTACGAAGCGCACGCCTTAACGCGTTAGGCCATGCCAGGCCCTAATACGTTATATCTAGTAATAAAAGCAACTTCGTCATTCAACCTGAACATTTCGAATAACAAGAACCTCTTCACTTCTGATAACGAATGGCATTTCTGAAAATAAACAACTTCTGAAAGAAAGCAAGTATATTATCTCTGGTTACAATTAGCTCCATCATGTATGTAAAAAAAAAAAAAAAAAAAGTTTGTTTGTTTTTTATCCTAAGTTAAGCAACTTGGTTGTCTCTGAAAAGGACAAGCCGACTGTGGTACAGTGTCATCGCTTCTAATAATGAATATCAACTTTGTGGTATTTGATATATTATAAACTCTATCTTTCTTACCAATAAACTAACAAAACTCTCTCTTTGTGACTTCTGATAATGGACATCTTCACAATGTCCAGGAAGTTGGCCCTAATAATTTTAATCTGTTAAACTAGAGACAGATTTCATTAACGAAGGTATCATAGGTATCAACTTCATTGTCATCTGTGATAATAAAGAAAAATCGAACGAAAATAAACGACATTTATCTCCGAAAGTTAAAACAACGACTTTGCCATTTCTGATAACAGACGAGTAATTAATTTGTCACGTCTGATAATGAAGAACGGGAACATGTTGTGAGATTAAGATTCGTCTTCCAAATAAATATAAGGAAGTACCACGTTGTGAGATTTAATATTTAATTACCTACCAGATAGGTAAAGAACCTAACTTGAGGTTATTTGAGAAAGTCCTTCGCAGCCAGCCTGTTCTACAAAACAGAAAGAACTGGTATACTAAAACAAGCGAATCTTTCTCTGTTCTACTAATAGAAACCCAACAAACATTTTCTTTCCAATAAAAAAAGTCTTTCTAAGAAATCATTGAAACGCTCTTTCTTTTTAATAAACTAAACTATGGAAATGTTTCATTTAGTATAATTATTAAAAACAAATAAAACCCTCTCTACCACCCACAAAATTAATGAAACACTGCTTTTTACCGAGAACCTAACAAAACTGTCTCTTCCTTTCTTATCGAAAAACTAACAAAACTCTTCTTCTTTATCCAGAAACTAACAAAACTCTCTCTTTCTTAACTAGAAACTAACAAAACTCTCTCTTCTTAACTAGAAACTAACAAAACTCTTCCTTTCTTAACTAGAAACTAACAAAACTCTCTCTTTCTTAACTAGAAACTAACAAAACTCTCTCTTTCTTAACTAGAAACTAACAAAACTCTCTCTTTCTTAACTAGAAACTAACAAAACTCTCTCTTTCTTAACTAGAAACTAACAAAACTCTCTCTTTCTTAACTAGAAACTAACAAAACTCTCTCTTTCTTAACTAGAAACTAACAAAACTCTCTCTTTCTTAACTAGAAACTAACAAAACTCTCTCTTTCTTAACTAGAAACTAACAAAACTCTCTCTTTCTTAACTAGAAACTAACAAAACTCTCTCTTTCTTAACTAGAAACTAACAAAACTCTCTCTTTCTTAACTAGAAACTAACAAAACTCTCTTTCTTAACTAGAAACTAACAAAACTCTCTTTCTTAACTAGAAACTAACAAAACTCTCTCTTTCTTAACTAGAAACTAACAAAACTCTCTCTTTCTTAACTAGAAACTAACAAAACTCTCTCTTTCTTAACTAGAAACTAACAAAACTCTCTCTTTCTTAACTATAAACTAACAAAACTCTCTTTCTTAACTAGAAACTAACAAAACTCTCTTTCTTAACTAGAAACTAACAAAACTCTCCCTTTCTTATCTAGAAACTAACAAAACTCTCTCTTTCTTAACTAGAAACTAACAAAACTCTCCCTTTCTTAACTAGAAACTAACAAAACTCTCCTTTCTTAACTAGAAACTAACAAAACTCTCCCTTTCTTATCCAGAAACTAACAAAACTCTCTCTTTCTTAACCAGAAACTAACAAACTCTCTCTCTCTGTTATCCAGAAACTAGTGAGGCACTCTTTTCCTACTGCTTGATGCTAGAAATGTGGACGTGGGATAATTACCAGACCACATGGTACTTGACTCGTAAGACTGACTGGATGATGTACGTGACTTCGCTGGAGAAACACATGTGGATTTTCTCGTGCCAGCCAACAAGTTCAGGGACAACATGCCAGAGAACTTCTCTACGCTTGAAGAATTTATTAGGCACTCTGCGTGTTTTATGACTGCTTGGGAGTTCAGCTTTATTCCGCGAGCTGAAATTCTAAATTAGACGGACTCTGTACTTAGGATCTCTTTGTGCATACGTAGTCGTCTGTTACAGGCAGCAGTCGGCGATGACGACGCACAGCGCTCCGATCAGTTCCCCTTACGACCAGCAGGGGGCCGGGGCACGCGCTTGTTCTGCCGCCAGAGCCTGCATATAATTATCACTCGAAATGCTTAGAACCTGACTACTAGAAAGAGGCTCTGTTCTTTCATTTCAATATTTTATTCTTGGAGAGGACTTTATGACGTCTTCCACGTAGCCACGATATGTAACACACTCGTTTCTTCAGGTTAAGACGAGTAGAGATAAATGTATATCTTCCGAAAAGAACAAGTTCGTGCACTGTGACTTGTATTGATTGGTTCACACGAGCTTAAATCGGGTAATTGAGATAGAAAAGTCGCTTACAAGAACGTCAGCAATGGCCAACTGAACAAAAGAATGAGAAATTCCAATGACCAATAAGCACTCTATAAAGAGGAAATTTATTAACACGCCCTCCAGTGGCACAGCGGGAAGTCTGCAGAATTATGACGCCAAAACCTGGCTTTCGATACCCCTAGTGGGCACAGCAAATATAGCCCATTGTACTTAACTACAAACAAATTCACTAACGTCTTGGGGCCCGGCGTGGCCAAGCGTGCGACTCGTAATCTGAGGGTCGCGGGTTCGCATCCCCGTCGCGCCAAACATGCTCGCCCTTTCAGCCGTGGGGACGTTATAATGCTACGATCAATCCCACTATTCGTTGGTAAAAGAGTAGCCCAAGAGTTGGCGGTGGGTGGTGATGACTAGCTGCCTTCCCTCTAGTCTTACACTGCTAAATTAGGGACGTGAGAGTGAGATTGGAGGGTTTATATCTTTCAAACGCCAGGTTGGATTCCCCGCAGTGGATAAAGCCCTTTGTGTAGTTTTGAACTTAACAAACAAATCTAACAATATTTGACTTATTTCTTATTGTAAGGATTGGTTACATGTGTCTCAGATATCCTGGGGTTTACGATTTACTCGCGAATGTTTCGAGATTTTAACAATTAAAGACAACTTACTAGTAAATATAACAAATAAATCTTTCCTCTTACATTTCGTTGCTTTGCTCTGAACTGTACAGGAACACACACCACGGAGGCGCTTATCACCGCCAGTGATTTGCCCTAATGCACTTGTGCACAGTAACGTCACACTTAGTTTGGAGCAAACACGTCATAGCACCACGTGTATTTTATAAAGGAAAACCGTGAGATGTCGCGCTATTCCTGCGACGTCAATCAATTTCTGCTCTACGAAATAGTCATTATTAGTACCCATACGGACTGTTGTTATACCAAGTGTGCCAAGCAAACAACTACGACCAAGCGCACCCAGTCAGAGGTCTCCTTTTTAATTCTCTTTGTTTGTTTGTTTGTTTCTCGGGTTTTTATATTATTTTGCGCAAAATTACAAGAGGGTATCTGCACTAGCTGTCCCTAATTTAGCAGTGTAAGGCTAGAGGGAAGGCAGCTAGTCGTGACAACCCACCGCCAACTCTTAGGCTACTCTTTTACCAACGAATAGTGGAATTGACCATCAGATTATAACACTCTCACGACTGAAAGGGCGAGCATGTTTGATGTGACGGGGATTCGAAGCTTTCATTTACATATCTAATCAGAGAAACAAACCATTAAGTGTTGTGTGCTGGTATATGCATCTAAAAAACGAAGAAAATCGGTTGGCGTTTTAAATATTCAGGTAAAAATACGACATTAAAATTCTACTTCATTGAAAAATTTATTAAATAATTTATCAAATTTGTTCCTTCATTACATATTTAATATCTTAGAAGACTAAGGTGCCCTTATTTAAAGTACAATACTTGTATTGCTGTAGTAACGAC
This sequence comes from Tachypleus tridentatus, assembly GCF_004210375.1. Taxonomy (NCBI): domain Eukaryota; kingdom Metazoa; phylum Arthropoda; class Merostomata; order Xiphosura; family Limulidae; genus Tachypleus; species Tachypleus tridentatus. Next base: position 104,697,961 of record NC_134827.1, read on the forward strand.
CAGTGCCCCTGAAGTAATAACCACTAACTGATGTACAAATGATTACTATCCCTGTAGTAATAACCACCAACTTCTGTAGTGATGATTAGTACCCCTGTAGTAATAACCACAAACTTCTATAGTAATGATTAGTACCCCTGTAGTAATAATCACCAACTTCTCTAGTGATGATTAGTACCCCTGTAGTAATAATCACCAACTTCTGTAGTGATGATTAGTACCCCTGTAGTAATAATCACCAACTTCTGTAGTGATGATTAGTACCCCTGTAGTAATAACCACCAACTTCTGTAGTGATGATTAGTACCCCTGTAGTAATAACCACCAACTTCTGTAGTGATGATTAGTACCCCTGTAGTAATAATCACCAACTTCTGTAGTGATGATTAGTACCCCTGTAGTAATAACCACCAACTTCTGTAGTGATGATTAGTACCCCTGTAGTAATAACCACCAACTTCTGTAGTGATGATTAGTACCCCTGTAGTAATAATCACCAACTTCTGTAGTGATGATTAGTACCCCTGTAGTAATAACCACCAACTTCTATAGTAATGATTAGTACCCCTGTAGTAATAACCACCAACTTCTGTAGTGATGATTAGTACCCCTGTAGTAATAATCACCAACTTCTGTAGTGATGATTAGTACCCCTGTAGTAATAACCACCAACTTCTGTAGTGATGATTAGTACCCCTGTAGTAATAACCACCAACTTCTGTAGTGATGATTAGTACCCCTGTAGTAATAATCACCAACTTCTGTAGTGATGATTAGTACCCCTGTAGTAATAACCACTAACTTCTGTAGTAATGATTAGTACCCCTGTAGTAATTACTACTAACTTCTGTAGTGATGATTAGTACCCCTGTAGTAATAACCACTAACTTCTGTAGTGATGATTAGTGCCCCTGTAGTAATAACCACCAACTTCTGTAGTGATGATTAGTACCCCTGTAGTAATAACCACTAACTCTGTAGTGATGATTAGTACCCCTGTAGTAATAATCACCAACTTCTGTAGTGATGATTAGTACCCCTGTAGTAATAATCACCAACTTCTGTAGTGATGATTAGTACCCCTGTAGTAATAACCACCAACTTCTATAGTAATGATTAGTACCCCTGTAGTAATAACCACCAACTTCTGTAGTGATGATTAGTACCCCTGTAGTAATAACCACCAACTTCTATAGTAATGATTAGTACCCCTGTAGTAATAACCACCAACTTCTGTAGTGATGATTAGTACCCCTGTAGTAATAACCACCAACTTCTGTAGTGATGATTAGTACCCCTGTAGTAATAATCACCAACTTCTGTAGTGATGATTAGTACCCCTTACACTAATGAGGGCTAAATGACACCGTCCTTATGAACCTAGTGTTTATTTTTTGTACAGTGGTTAGAGATACTGGTGAGTGTAGGTGGAGGGCAAGTGAGGGCTGAAGAACAATTAACACTTATAATCACTTTAGGGGGGAAGTGAGAGCTGAAGAACAGCTAACACTTACAATCACTTTAGAGGCAAGTGAGGGCTGCAAACGCAAACTGACGTGGCAGGGGTTTAGTTTAGAGAGAGAGAAATCGTAAGAATTCTCTCTCCAACTGGGGTGTTCAGGAACGTTGTGGTTCCTCTTCGTACCCTTTCGTGGAAGGTTATTGAATTTAGCTTCTTTTATATATATAGTTTTTAAACTATTTTTTGGGAGAAGGTGGTCATACTTAATATTATCCATGACCGAGGCAAAGGCAGCACCGGATAAAACAGTCAGGTCCCGTCCTGAAAGGCAGATGTCAAAGTAAATATCAACACAAAATACAAACGACCCGATTCAGGGCCTGGCAATGAGTTGCCTGGGCTGGGATCTAAAGATCCAATGCCTAAGTTTTTGCTGTGGGGGAAAACGGGAGGGCCCCGAGAAAAACCCACTTTCACAGGACAGGCGCCGAACGTTTTACCTGTCCAAAGTGAGGGCTGAAGAATAGCTAACACTTATAATCACTTTAGGGGAAAGTAAGGGCTGAAGAGCAGCTAACACTTATAATCACTTTAGAGGCAAGTGAGGGCTGAAGAACAGCTAACACTTATAATCACTTTAGAGGCAATTAAAGGCTGAAGAACAGCTAACACTTATAATCACCTTAGAGGCAATTAAAGGCTGAAGAACAGCTAACACTTATAATCACTTTAGAGGCAAGTAAGGGCTGAAGAACAGCTAACACTTATAATCACTTTAGGGGGAAAGTAAGGGCTGAAGAGCAGCTAACACTTATAATCACTTTAGAGGCAAGTGAGGGCTGAAGAACAGCTAACACTTATAATCACTTTAGAGGCAATTAAAGGCTGAAGAACAGCTAACACTTATAATCACCTTAGAGGCAATTAAAGGCTGAAGAACAGCTAACACTTATAATCACTTTAGAGGCAAGTAAGGGCTGAAGAACAGCTAACACTTATAATCACTTTAGAGCGTAAGTAAGGGCTGAAGGGCAGCTAACACTTATAATCACTTTAGAGGCAAGTAAGGGCTGAAGAACAGCTAACACTTATAATCACTTTAGAGGCAAGTAAAGGCTGAAGAACAGCTAACACTTATAATCACTTTAGAGGCAATTAAGGGCTGAAGAACAGCTAACACTTATAATCACCTTAGAGGGCTAGTAAGGGCTGAAGAACAGCTAACACTTATAATCACTTTAGAGGGCAAGTAAGGGCTGAAAAACAGCTAACGCTTATAATCACTTTAGGGGGAAGTGAGGGCTGAAGAACAGCTAACACTTATATTCACTTTAGAGGGCTAGTAAGGGCTGAAGAAGAGCTAACACTTATAATCACTTTAGAGGCAAGTAAGTGCTGAAGAACAGCTAACACTTATAATCACTTTAGAGGGCAAGTAAGGGCTGAAGAACAGCTAACACTTATAAACAATTTAGAGGTAAGTAAGGGCTGAAGAACAGCTAACACTTATAATCACTTTAGAGGCAAGTTAAGGCTGAAGAACAGCTAACACTTATAATCACTTCAGAGGCAAGTAAGGGCTGAAGAACACCTTACGCTTATAATCACTTTAGAGGCAATTAAAGGCTGAAGAACAGCTAACACTTATAATCACTTTAGAGGCAAGTGCGGGTTGAAGAACAGCTGACACTTATAATCACTTTAGAGGGCTAGTAAGGGCTGAAGAACAGCTAACACTTATAATCACTTTAGAGGGATAGTAAGGGCTGAAGAACAGCTAACACTTATAATCACTTTAGGGGGCAAGTAAAGGCTGAAGAACAGCTAACACTTATAATCACTTTAGAGGGCTAGTAAGGGTTGAAGAACAGCTAACACTTATAATCACTTTAGAGGCAAGTGAGGGCTGAAGAACAGCTAACACTTATAATCACTTTAGAGGCAAGTTAAGGCTGAAGAACAGCTAACACTTATTGTCACTTCAGAGGCAAGTAAGGGCTGAAGAACACGTTACGCTTATAATCACTTTAGAGGCAAGTAAGGGCTGAAGAACAGCTAACACTTATAATCACTTTAGAGGCAAGTGAGGGCTGAAGAACAGCTGACACTTATAATCACTTTAGAGGGCAAGTAAGGGCTGAAGAACACCTTACGCTTATAATCACTTTAGAGAGTAAGTAAGGGCTGAAGAACAGCTAACACTTATAATCACTTTAGAGGCAAGTAAGGGCTGAAGAACAGCTAACACTTATAATCACTTTAGAGGCAAGTTAAGGCTGAAGAACAGCTAACACTTATAATCACTTTAGAGGCAAGTAAGGGCTGAAGAACAGCTAACACTTATAATCACTTTAGAGGCAAGTGAGGGCTGAAGAACAGCTGACACTTATAATCACTTTAGAGGGCTAGTAAGGGCTGAAGAACAGCTAACACTTATAATCACTTTAGAGGGATAGTAAGGGCTGAAGAACAGCTAACACTTATAATCACTTTAGAGGCAAGTGAGGGCTGAAGAACAGCTAACACTTATAATCACTTTAGAGGCAAGTTAAGGCTGAAGAACAGCTAACACTTATTGTCACTTCAGAGGCAAGTAAGGGCTGAAGAACACGTTATGCTTATAATCACTTTAGAGGCAAGTAAGGGCTGAAGAACAGCTAACACTTATAATCACTTTAGGGGGCAAGTAAGGGCTGAAGAACAGCTCACACTTATAATCACTTTAGAGGGCTAGTAAGGGTTGAAGAACAGCTAACACTTATAATCACTTTAGAGGCAAGTGAGGGCTGAAGAACAGCTAACACTTATAATCACTTTAGAGGCAAGTTAAGGCTGAAGAACAGCTAACACTTATTGTCACTTCAGAGGCAAGTAAGGGCTGAAGAACACGTTATGCTTATAATCACTTTAGAGGCAAGTAAGGGCTGAAGAACAGCTAACACTTATAATCACTTTAGAGGCAAGTGAGGGCTGAAGAACAGCTGACACTTATAATCACTTTAGGTCAGTGTGTGAGAGAGAAAGGGGAGGTCATGATCTACTTTTCCAAAATGTTTTGTTACTGAGCAACTTTTGTTGGACTATTTTTCTAGCAATTTTCCAGAAAGAAAATAAACTAACTTTCGACAGTAATAACTTTCAAGTAGGTACAAGTTGATTCATTGGAGGTTAATAAAAAGTCGTTGTCCGGCGCCACGTGCTTGGTTAATCACAGTTTTTTGTTGTTTTTTTTTGTCTGGTCTGGACTTCCTGGTGGTGATGGCTATTTCCAAGTTATAATCATTCTCAGCTGAAAGTTCCTGTTCTTTCGTCCGGTCCGGTTAGGATGTCTTCTGCTCTTCTTCCCGGTTTCCGTTAGGTGGCGTCTAATGTGACCAGTACACCTGTTAACAAGCTCAACTGTTCTAACGTACCTAAAACGCTCGTGTTAAATTATAAATTAAACGCACATTATTTAACAATGCCACGAGCGAGGTAAGGAGAGTTTCTTTGGTAACGCCTCGGCGATCAGGGATAATCTAAATATCTACCAGGTCGTTGTTTTGGTTCCGATAGTGAACTGACATAATTCTCCCCCTCCCCACTGGCACAGTGGTATGTCTGCGGACTTATAATGCTAGAAACCGGGTTTCGATATCCGTGGTTGGCAGATCATAGGTAGCCCTTTGTGCTTAATAACAAACAACTGACATCATGTTTATCAGTTAATTCATAGAAATATCTGTATTTATTATCTTCCACATATCGTTTTAATGTAGGATGTATACATTGCCTTCAGAGATACAACTTTCTCAGGTTGGTTGCAAAATGCCACGTCCTACTTATTTTGTATTGCAAATAACAGTCGGAGCTGAACATATCTTTAATAAAAGGCTTCATTCCCAACTCCACCCCAGGGTAAGTTTGAAAGAGTGGTGGACACAGCACAGATGGACCATTGTGTAACTTTGTACTCAATTAGAAACAAATTTTAATTAATTAAAATCCGCGTACTCTTGTATTCTATCGCTTTTAATTAATCGATAAAAAAGGTTTTGGTCTGTTTTGAATTTCGCGCAAAGCTACACGAGGGCTATCTGCGCTAGCCGTCCCTAATTTAGCAGTGTAAGACTAGAGGGAAGGCAGCTAGTCATTACCACCCATCGCCAACTCTTGGGCTACTCTTTTACCAATGAATAATGTGATTGACCATCACATTATAACGCCTCCACGATTGAAAGGGCGAGCATGTTTGGTGTGACGGGGACTCGAACCCGCGACCCTCGGATTACGAGTAAAGTGCCTTATTCACCTGGCCATGCCGGGGCCTATAAAAAGGATAGAGTGTGATATTATTAGGTATGATACAAAATATATATTAATCTTAATCACATGGGCCATTTATTGAACTTACCATTGTGTGATTTTGTATACTGAACTGACCATTGTGATTATGTATACTGAACTGACCATTGTGTGATTATGTATATTGATCTGACCATTGTGTGATTATGTATACTGAACTGACCATTGTGTTATTATGTATATTGATCTGACCATTGTGTGATTATGTATATTGAACTGACCATTGTGTGATTATGTATATTGATCTGACCATTGTGTGATTATGTATATTCAACTGACCATTGTGATTATGTATACTGAACTGACCATTGTGTGATTATGTATATTGGACTGACCATTGTGTGATTGTGTTTATTGTTTAGGTAAACGTAAATATTTTAGCAGCACATCCTTTGATTAGCGATGTTTGAAGGATGCTCGTTCTTTTCCTTTCTATACTAATCTGATTTTGTTACTTAACCACAAAGAAACTTTAACTTGATTCAGCTCGTTTCGATTCACTTTCATCTGACCAATAAACAAGAGTAATTTTGAAATACCTCGTGATATTTTTTGATTGTTTTGAATTTCGCGCTATCTTCTTAGCCATCTCTAGTTTCGAAGTGATAGTTTTACCAACGAACGACAAGCTTGACCGTTACTTTGGAACACTTCCACAGCTGAAATGGCCAGTGTGATCAGAAACGAGATTCAAACCTGCGACTCTCAGATTACGAGCCGAGAGTCCTAGGCTTTGTCAGTATAATGTATACTGTATTTCGAGACGTGTTTTTCGTCAGGGTGTTGGCAAAGTTTCTAGTCTTAACGTATATTACTATTTATTGGCTGTTAATAGACTCATTCATTACTGTAGATAAGTTTATATTAATTTGTTGATAGCTTTTATGTGTGTGTATGTATACCAAGTTATTGTTAGACTGTTTAGGTATATGTGTTTGTATCACATTGCCAGTAAACTGTTTATGTCCGTGTATTTTTATGAAGTTACTAGTAGACTGTTCTTACTTCATGTATATGTGTTTGTATCACATTGCTAGTAATCTGTTTATGTACGTGTATTTTTATCAAGTGGCTAGTAAACTGCTTTTACTTTATGTATATGTGTTTGTATCACATTGCCAGTAATCTGTTTATGTACGTGTATTTTTATCAAGTGGCTAGTAAACTGTTCTTACTTTATGTACATGTGTTTATATCACATTGCTAGTAATCTGTTTATGTACGTGTATTTTTATCAAGTGGCTAGTAAACTGTTCTTACTTTATGTACATGTGTTTATATCACATTGCTAGTAATCTGTTTATGTACGTGTATTTTTATCAAGTGGCTAGTAAACTGTTCTTACTTTATGTACATGTGTTTATATCACATTGCCAGTAAATTGTTTATGTACGTGTATTTTTATCAAGTGGCTAGTAAACTGTTCTTACTTTATCTACATGTGTTTATATCACATTGCTAGTAATCTGTTTATGTACGTGTATTTTTATCAAGTGGCTAGTAAACTGTTCTTACTTTATGTACATGTGTTTATGTCACATTGCCAGTAAACTGTTTATGTCCGTGTGTTTTTATGAAGTTACTAGTAGACTGTTTTTACTTTATGTATATGTGTTTATATCACATTGCTAGTAATCTGTTTATGTACGTGTATTTTTATCAAGTGGCTAGTAAACTGCTTTTACTTTATGTATATGTGTTTGTATCACATTGCCAGTAATCTGTTTATGTACGTGTATTTTTATCAAGTGGCTAGTAAACTGTTCTTACTTTATGTACATGTGTTTATATCACATTGCTAGTAATCTGTTTATGTACGTGCGTATTTTATCAAGTGGCTAGTAAACTGTTCTTACTTTATGTACATGTGTTTATATCACATTGCTAGTAATCTGTTTATGTACGTGTATTTTTATCAAGTGGCTAGTAAACTGTTCTTACTTTATGTACATGTGTTTATATCACATTGCCAGTAAATTGTTTATGTACGTGTATTTTTATCAAGTGGCTAGTAAACTGTTCTTACTTTATCTACATGTGTTTATATCACATTGCTAGTAATCTGTTTATGTACGTGTATTTTTATCAAGTGGCTAGTAAACTGTTCTTACTTTATGTACATGTGTTTATGTCACATTGCCAGTAAACTGTTTATGTCCGTGTGTTTTTATGAAGTTACTAGTAGACTGTTTTACTTTATGTATATGTGTTTATATCACATTGCTAGTAATCTGTTTATGTACGTGTATTTTATCAAGTGGCTAGTAAACTGCTTTTACTTTATGTATATGTGTTTGTATCACATTGCCAGTAATCTGTTTATGTACGTGTATTTTTATCAAGTGGCTAGTAAACTGTTCTTACTTTATGTATATGTGTTTATATCACATTGCTAGTAATCTGTTTATGTATGTGTATTTTTATCAAGTGGCTAGTAAACTGTTCTTACTTTATCTACATGTGTTTATATCACATTGCTAGTAATCTGTTTATGTACGTGTATTTTTATGAAGTTACTAGTAGACTGTTTTTACTTTATGTATATGTGTTTATATCACATTGCTAGTAATCTGTTTATGTACGTGTATTTTTATCAAGTGGCTAGTAAACTGCTTTTACTTTATGTATATGTGTTTGTATCACATTGCCAGTAATCTGTTTATGTACGTGTATTTTTATCAAGTGGCTAGTAAACTGTTCTTACTTTATGTACATGTGTTTATATCACATTGCTAGTAATCTGTTTATGTACGTGTATTTTTATCAAGTGGCTAGTAAACTGTTCTTACTTTATGTACATATGTTTATATCACATTGCTAGTAATCTGTTTATGTACGTGTATTTTTATCAAGTGGCTAGTAAACTGTTCTTACTTTATGTACATGTGTTTATATCACATTGCCAGTAAATTGTTTATGTACGTGTATTTTTATCAAGTGGCTAGTAAACTGTTCTTACTTTATGTACATGTGTTTATATCACATTGCTAGTAATCTGTTTATGTACGTGTATTTTTATCAAGTGGCTAGTAAACTGTTTTTACTTTATGTATGTGTGTTTGTATCACATTACCAGTAAACTGTTTATGTCCGTGTGTTTTTATGAAGTTACTAGTAGACTGTTCTTACTTTATATACATGTGTTTATATCACATTGCTAGTAATCTGTTTATGTACGTGTATTTTTATCAAGTGGCTAGTAAACTGTTCTTACTTTATGTACATGTGTTTATATCACATTGCTAGTAATCTGTTTATGTACGTGTATTTTTATCAAGTGGCTAGTAAACTGTTCTTACTTTATGTACTTGTGTTTATATCACATTGCTAGTAATCTGTTTATGTACTTGTATTTTTATCAAGTGGCTAGTAAACTGTTCTTACTTTATCTACATGTGTTTATATCACATTGCTAGTAATCTGTTTATGTACGTGTATTTTTTATCAAGTGGCTAGTAAACTGTTCTTACTTTATCTACATGTGTTTGTATCACATTGCTAGTAATCTGTTTATGTACGTGTATTTTTATCAAGTGGCTAGTAAACTGTTCTTACTTTATGTACATGTGTTTATGTCACATTGCCAGTAAACTGTTTATGTCCGTGTGTTTTTATGAAGTTACTAGTAGACTGTTTTTACTTTATGTATATGTGTTTATATCACATTACTAGTAATCTGTTTATGTACGTGTATTTTTATCAAGTGCTAGTAAACTGTTCTTACTTTATGTATATGTGTTTATATCACATTGCTAGTAATCTGTTTATGTATGTGTATTTTTATCAAGTGGCTAGTAAACTGTTCTTACTTTATCTACATGTGTTTATATCACATTGCTAGTAATCTGTTTATGTACGTGTATTTTTATCAAGTGGCTAGTAAACTGTTCTTACTTTATGTATATGTGTTTATATCACATTGCTAGTAATCTGTTTATGTACGTGTATTTTTATCAAGTGGCTAGTAAACTGCTTTTACTTTATGTATATGTGTTTGTATCACATTGCCAGTAATCTGTTTATGTACGTGTATTTTTATCAAGTGGCTAGTAAACTGTTCTTACTTTATGTACATGTGTTTATATCACATTGCTAGTAATCTGTTTATGTACGTGTATTTTTATCAAGTGGCTAGTAAACTGTTCTTACTTCATGTACATGTGTTTATATCACATTGCTAGTAATCTGTTTATGTACGTGTATTTTTATCAAGTGGCTAGTAAACTGTTCTTACTTTATGTACATGTGTTTATATCACATTGCCAGTAAATTGTTTATGTACGTGTATTTTTATCAAGTGGCTAGTAAACTGTTCTTACTTTATCTACATGTGTTTATATCACATTGCTAGTAATCTGTTTATGTACGTGTATTTTTATCAAGTGGCTAGTAAACTGTTCTTACTTTATGTAAATGTGTTTATGTCACATTGCCAGTAAACTGTTTATGTCCGTGTGTTTTTATGAAGTTACTAGTAGACTGTTTTTACTTTATGTATATGTGTTTATATCACATTGCTAGTAATCTGTTTATGTACGTGTATTTTTATCAAGTGGCTAGTAAACTGCTTTTACTTTATGTATATGTGTTTGTATCACATTGCCAGTAATCTGTTTATGTACGTGTATTTTTATCAAGTGGCTAGTAAACTGTTCTTACTTTATGTATATGTGTTTATATCACATTGCTAGTAATCTGTTTATGTATGTGTATTTTTATCAAGTGGCTAGTAAACTGTTCTTACTTTATGTACATGTGTTTATATCACATTGCTAGTAATCTGTTTATGTACGTGTATTTTTATCAAGTGGCTAGTAAACTGTTCTTACTTTATGTATATGTGTTTATATCACATTGCTAGTAATCTGTTTATGTATGTGTATTTTTATCAAGTGGCTAGTAAACTGTTCTTACTTTATCTACATGTGTTTATATCACATTGCTAGTAATCTGTTTATGTACGTGTATTTTTATCAAGTGGCTAGTAAACTGTTCTTACTTTATGTATATGTGTTTATATCACATTGCTAGTAATCTGTTTATGTACGTGTATTTTTATCAAGTGGCTAGTAAACTGCTTTTACTTTATGTATATGTGTTTGTATCACATTGCCAGTAATCTGTTTATGTACGTGTATTTTTATCAAGTGGCTAGTAAACTGTTCTTACTTTATGTACATGTGTTTATATCACATTGCTAGTAATCTGTTTATGTACGTGTATTTTTATCAAGTGGCTAGTAAACTGTTCTTACTTCATGTACATGTGTTTATATCACATTGCTAGTAATCTGTTTATGTACGTGTATTTTTATCAAGTGGCTAGTAAACTGTTCTTACTTTATGTACATGTGTTTATATCACATTGCCAGTAAATTGTTTATGTACGTGTATTTTATCAAGTGGCTAGTAAACTGTTCTTACTTTATCTACATGTGTTTATATCACATTGCTAGTAATCTGTTTATGTACGTGTATTTTTATCAAGTGGCTAGTAAACTGTTCTTACTTTATGTAAATGTGTTTATGTCACATTGCCAGTAAACTGTTTATGTCCGTGTGTTTTTATGAAGTTACTAGTAGACTGTTTTACTTTATGTATATGTGTTTATATCACATTGCTAGTAATCTGTTTATGTACGTGTATTTTTATCAAGTGGCTAGTAAACTGCTTTTACTTTATGTATATGTGTTTGTATCACATTGCCAGTAATCTGTTTATGTACGTGTATTTTTATCAAGTGGCTAGTAAACTGTTCTTACTTTATGTATATGTGTTTATATCACATTGCTAGTAATCTGTTTATGTATGTGTATTTTTATCAAGTGGCTAGTAAACTGTTCTTACTTTATGTACATGTGTTTATATCACATTGCTAGTAATCTGTTTATGTACGTGTATTTTTATCAAGTGGCTAGTAAACTGTTCTTACTTCATGTACATGTGTTTATATCACATTGCTAGTAATCTGTTTATGTACGTGTATTTTTATCAAGTGGCTAGTAAACTGTTCTTACTTTATGTACATGTGTTTGTATCACATTGCTAGTAATCTGTTTATGTACTGTATTTTTATCAAGTGGCTAGTAAACTGTTCTTACTTTATGTACATGTGTTTATATCACATTGCTTGTAATCTGTTTATGTACGTGTATTTTTATCAAGTGGCTAGTAAACTGTTTTTACTTTATGTATGTGTGTTTGTATCACATTACCAGTAAACTGTTTATGTCCGTGTGTTTTTATGAAGTTACTAGTAGACTGTTCTTACTTTATATACATGTGTTTATATCACATTGCTAGTAATCTGTTTATGTACTGTATTTTTATCAAGTGGCTAGTAAACTGCTTTTACTTTATGTATATGTGTTTGTATCACATTGCCAGTAATCTGTTTATGTACGTCTATTTTTATCAAGTTACTAGTAGATTGTTCTTACTTAAAATACATGTGTTTATATCACTTTTCTAGTAATCTGTTTACGTACGTGTATTTTTATCAAGTGGCTAGTAAACTGTTCTTACTTTATGTACATGTGTTTATATCACATTGCTAGTAATCTGTTTATGTACGTGTATTTTTATCAAGTGGCTAGTAAACTGTTCTTACTTTATCTACATGTGTTTATATCACATTGCTAGTAATCTGTTTATGTACGTGTATTTTTATCAAGTGGCTAGTAAACTGTTCTTACTTTATGTACATGTGTTTATATCACATTGCTAGTAATCTGTTTATGTACGTGTATTTTTATCAAGTGGCTAGTAAACTGTTCTTACTTTATGTACTTGTGTTTATATCACATTGCTAGTAATCTGTTTATGTACTGTATTTTTATCAAGTGGCTAGTAAACTGTTCTTACTTTATGTACATGTGTTTATATCACATTGCTTGTAATCTGTTTATGTACGTGTATTTTTATCAAGTGGCTAGTAAACTGTTTTTACTTTATGTATGTGTGTTTGTATCACATTACCAGTAAACTGTTTATGTCCGTGTGTTTTTATGAAGTTACTAGTAGACTGTTCTTACTTTATATACATGTGTTTATATCACATTGCTAGTAATCTGTTTATGTACGTGTATTTTTATCAAGTGGCTAGTAAACTGTTCTTACTTTATGTACATGTGTTTATATCACATTGCTAGTAATCTGTTTATGTACGTGTATTTTTATCAAGTGGCTAGTAAACTGTTCTTACTTTATGTACTTGTGTTTATATCACATTGCTAGTAATCTGTTTATGTACTTGTATTTTTATCAAGTGGCTAGTAAACTGTTCTTACTTTATCTACATGTGTTTATATCACATTGCTAGTAATCTGTTTATGTACGTGTATTTTTATCAAGTGGCTAGTAAACTGTTCTTACTTTATCTACATGTGTTTGTATCACATTGCTAGTAATCTGTTTATGTACGTGTATTTTTATCAAGTGGCTAGTAAACTGTTCTTACTTTATGTACATGTGTTTATGTCACATTGCCAGTAAACTGTTTATGTCCGTGTGTTTTTATGAAGTTACTAGTAGACTGTTTTTACTTTATGTATATGTGTTTATATCACATTGCTAGTAATCTGTTTATGTACGTGTATTTTTATCAAGTGGCTAGTAAACTGCTTTTACTTTATGTATATGTGTTTGTATCACATTGCCAGTAATCTGTTTATGTACGTGTATTTTTATCAAGTGGCTAGTAAACTGTTCTTACTTTATGTATATGTGTTTATATCACATTGCTAGTAATCTGTTTATGTATGTGTATTTTTATCAAGTGGCTAGTAAACTGTTCTTACTTTATGTACATGTGTTTATATCACATTGCCAGTAAATTGTTTATGTACGTGTATTTTTATCAAGTGGCTAGTAAACTGTTCTTACTTTATCTACATGTGTTTATATCACATTGCTAGTAATCTGTTTATGTACGTGTATTTTTATCAAGTGGCTAGTAAACTGTTCTTACTTTATGTAAATGTGTTTATGTCACATTGCCAGTAAACTGTTTATGTCCGTGTGTTTTTATGAAGTTACTAGTAGACTGTTTTTACTTTATGTATATGTGTTTATATCACATTGCTAGTAATCTGTTTATGTACGTGTATTTTTATCAAGTGGCTAGTAAACTGCTTTTACTTTATGTATATGTGTTTGTATCACATTGCCAGTAATCTGTTTATGTACGTGTATTTTTATCAAGTGGCTAGTAAACTGTTCTTACTTTATGTATATGTGTTTATATCACATTGCTAGTAATCTGTTTATGTACGTGTATTTTTATCAAGTTACTAGTAGATTGTTCTTACTTTATATACATGTGTTTATATCACTTTGCTAGTAATCTGTTTACGTACGTGTATTTTTATCAAGTGGCTAGTAAACTGTTCTTACTTTATGTACATGTGTTTATATCACATTGCTAGTAATCTGTTTATGTACGTGTATTTTTATCAAGTGGCTAGTAAACTGTTCTTACTTTATGTACTTGTGTTTATATCACATTGCTAGTAATCTGTTTATGTACTGTATTTTTATCAAGTGGCTAGTAAACTGTTCTTACTTTATGTACATGTGTTTATATCACATTGCTTGTAATCTGTTTATGTACGTGTATTTTTATCAAGTGGCTAGTAAACTGTTTTTACTTTATGTATGTGTGTTTGTATCACATTACCAGTAAACTGTTTATGTCCGTGTGTTTTTATGAAGTTACTAGTAGACTGTTCTTACTTTATATACATGTGTTTATATCACATTGCTAGTAATCTGTTTATGTACGTGTATTTTTATCAAGTGGCTAGTAAACTGTTCTTACTTTATGTACATGTGTTTATATCACATTGCTAGTAATCTGTTTATGTACGTGTATTTTTATCAAGTGGCTAGTAAACTGTTCTTACTTTATGTACTTGTGTTTATATCACATTGCTAGTAATCTGTTTATGTACTTGTATTTTTATCAAGTGGCTAGTAAACTGTTCTTACTTTATCTACATGTGTTTATATCACATTGCTAGTAATCTGTTTATGTACGTGTATTTTTATCAAGTGGCTAGTAAACTGTTCTTACTTTATCTACATGTGTTTGTATCACATTGCTAGTAATCTGTTTATGTACGTGTATTTTTATCAAGTGGCTAGTAAACTGTTCTTACTTTATGTACATGTGTTTGTATCACATTGCTAGTAATCTGTTTATGTACGTGTATTTTTATCAAATGGCTAGTAAACTGTTCTTACTTTATGTACATGTGTTTATATCACATTGCTAGTAATCTGTTTATGTACGTGTATTTTTATCAAGTGGCTAGTAAACTGTTCTTACTTTATGTACATGTGTTTATATCACATTGCTAGTAATCTGTTTATGTACGTGTATTTTTATCAAGTGGCTAGTAAACTGTTCTTACTTTATGTACATGTGTTTGTATCACATTGTGTATTTTTATCAAGTTGATAATACTATTCTTACTTTATGTATATATGTAATATGTTATAATCTAGAAATATTTATAACTGTTTATACAGTTTTAGTTATGCTAGTGTATCAGAGTGAATTTGTTTCAGTGTTTAGAAGAATATGTTATTTTAACAAGAAAACGTGGTATAATTTTTTTATTCCTGAATTTACAGCTTTTGTTAAAATGTTATTCCAGAGATCATAACGATCTTACGTTTCTTATAGGTTTGGTTTAGTTGGTGTAAAATACAAAGCTACACAATGAATTATCAGTGTTCTGCCCACTGCGGACATCAAAACCCAAATTTTAGCGTCACAAGTTTATAGAATTACCGCTAGGGAGTGTTTCTTTCAGATCGCGCTCAGAGAAGGAAGCAAGGTTCTCCAATCATGTCGTTTTTTGTACTGATATCTGACGCTTTCTGTACAAAAGGTCTCTGAACAGTATAACCCAATCGTGCTGGACTTACCCAGTTGGCCATATGTTATAGTTTCCGCTTGAATTAAGCCACACATACTGTAGCATGGTTTCTTTCAACGTTAGCCTATACCCCCGCCGTTAACAACGGTTCCATTCTTTTGGCTAGATCCACCCTCAAATGGACATATGTTATTAATAAGTCAAGAGAGTTGATATTTGGTTCAGGCGCGTGCACAAGGCTAATCCTGCGGCGTTAGTGGCACGTGCAGGTAGCTTTCCGAGAGTGACGTCACGAGGCCATCATCATCACCACCACCATATGGTCCGAATCTCGTATATTAGTGACAAAGTCATCGTGATAGCGCCGTTCTCGTGGGGGTGGCGGGGTGGGGGTTATATATAGCTTCTGTCCGGATACGGCAAATTGGATCTAGACACCTCCTTTCACTCCAGTTTCTTCCAGTAATGGTTGAAGCTTGTAAACCATAATTCGTAATCTGACCACTATTAATTTGTGATTACCCAACCAGTACGCGCAGACAGAGGTCGTTAATGAGCTACAAGACCTGCTCGTTTCAGCTAGTCGTTCTTGAGAGACAGTAGAAACACGATATAGTGTCCAGCATGTACTGCTCCCTCGAGACAAGGGCTGAACCGACGAGATGAAATTGCAGAGAACGCTATTACTGCTCTATTTCACTTCGATAATTATCGTTATTTTGTTCATCTAACTGCCGCTAGGTTGAAAAACAATATGTATACACACACATATAAAACAACAATAACGAACACCTGGTGATGATATTATGAAACAAAATTCTGATAAGAATGCTTTACCCGATTGGGAATTTTTGTTCTTATTACTTGTTTCTTGTTTGTTTGTGTTAGTGTGCCCTTGTTACAGTCTTATAATGTGTTTTCACTAAGTTACCGGCGAAGGTGGCGCTGTCCAACTTCCTCGTGCTTATAAATTTTGGCGGGCCAATGGCCTTTTAAATTCTATTCAACTCTTTTATCCGAATTTTGGACATTGTTTAGTCTTAACTCGATTTGATTCATTTTTACGTTTTACAAAATTTTTCTTTTACGTTTTTATCGGTTGTTTGCCGCCGCAGATAGCCTGGTTGCTTTGCACCAACCAACCACTGAAACGAACTGGTCTTATAATTCATTAACGACCTCTGTCTGTTGCTACTGTGTCACGGTGTGTTTGTTACTGGATTATCACGTGTTTTCAGTGTGTTAGCTTGTATTTGTTAATGCCTTATTGCGTGTTTGTTACTGTGTCACCGTGTGTTTCTTCCTGTCATGTAATGTCCTTCTCTCTGTGTCTCTTTTACTGTCTTTTTATATTTTAATTTTGCGTCTCACCGTGTCGCTGAATCTTGCTTGCATTGTCTTTTGTTGCTGTTTCACAATATTCCGTATTGTTTGTTTCATTGTAATCGTATTCCTGCCATTGAGTCTTTGTTGTATTGTTTTAATATCCTTGTTTCTGTCTCTTGGAGTGTATTTTGCTGTTTTTACTTGTATTTTTCTCTCTCTTTACGTCTGTTTCTATGTTCACGTGTTTTTCGTCACTGTTTCTTGAATTTTCTGTTCCTAACTGTTCGTCTCACTTCTGTTGGGCCCGGCATGGCCAGGTGGGTTAAGGCGTGCGACTCGTAATCTGAGGGTCGTGGGTTCGCGCCCGAGTCGCGCCAAACATGCTCGCTCTCCCAGCCGTGAGGGCGTTATAATGTGACGGTCAATCCCACTATTCGTTGGTAAAAGAGTAGCCCAAGAGTTGGCGGTGGGTGGTGATGACTAGCTGCCTTCCCTCTAGTCTTACACTGCTAAATTAGGGACAGCTAGCGCAGGTAGCCCTCGTGTAGCTTTGCGAGAAATTCAAAAACAAACAAAACAAACACTTTTGTTGTCTTCGTGATTTTTCAACTGTTTTGTTGGTGTATTTTATAACCTCATGCTGTATTACTCTTTCTACTTCGTCTGTCTTTATACTGTATTGTTTTCCTAGTTTTTTTCTATATGTGTTTACTTTGCTTTTCTGTATTTCTAAGTATTTATTTTAGTTTTACAGCTACGTAAATAGAAAACCAACTCTGATTTACCTGTGCTGTTAGTCTTTGTTTGCTTCTATTTCTCAAGTTTATTGATGTATTTCTAAAGTAGGGGTATTTGTTATATATCTGCAGATACTTCCATCACTGTTACTATAATCCCAGTTACTTGTGATTTCGCCTTTGATTTAAACTGTTTCATTCTGTAGCCTTACGACCGTTAGTGGTGTTACATATCCAGTGCTGCCCAAAGTTATGACCACGACCACTATAAAAAAAAAATGTCTTCAACAGCACTTCTTAACCGACCTAAATTTTCTGTGTTTTTCAAATTTCCACTATCTCTGAATAGACTCACAAAAAAAAAAAAAAATCAGGCATGGGTTATCGCTTAACCTATCGTTCTCCAAGTTATACCACCTTTCTCACGTTCATACAACTGAATAAAGTTAGACAACTTGCATACAGGTTGGTCAACTTACTGAATGTTTTCTGACGTCCATTTCACATGTATTAAATCTTATATTTAAATCTTTAATTTTTTTTACTCTGGTTTTTCTCATTGCTTTCTTTCTTATATGTTGGTCTGACTTCGTTATATATATATTTTTTTCTGTTTCTTTGTTCACTGTAGTTACAAAGTTACTACTGCACTCTAATGCCTTTTCAATATATTTTTTATCCCCGTTTCTCTCTCTCTGTCTCTTTGTCAATTAAAATAGTGTTTCAGAAAATGTGTGACATAAATTACTGTTTTCCAATTTTCTCTCTCTTTTCTTATTTTTCTTCCCTTTTATCTTTTTGCTTAGTTAAATATAATATTTTGTCTTTCCCCCCCCCCATAATCTCGTCAGTACAACCACTCCTGTGGAACAGTTCCTTTAATATATCTTCTCTTATTCTCTTCAGATACTTTTGTTTACCTCTTTATTCCGTTTTTCTTTCTCTTTGTCATTTGTTTCACAAGTAAATAGAAGGAAGAAGAAGACGTGAGCTCGTTTATATAATAATATAAATGGTAGCGTGACCACTGGCAATTACACGTCATCTCGTAGTTTGTTTCGAATTTAGGCCTAATTTACGGCGGTCCGATTAGAAAGCTGTTGAGGCTTAGCGCTGTAATTAATATTTTATTTTTGTTCTCCATAGTCTGGCCAGGAGTTCCCACATTTCCGAAAACGATAAAGATATGTTTAGCCTTTAATGAACATATTTAAAAAAAACATTATTAATTCTAAGAGTGCATTGTTTTACTCTATATAATTATCTTGGTAAAGACTGACAAATTTGAATAATTTATCGCGTCATGAGTATGCATGCTGATAAGCCATAAAATGCTGATATAATAATAACAAGGATTTTTTGGCGTGGGGGTTATTCTGATTTATTTCTTCCATAAACTTAAACATCTAGTTAGTCTGTTATAACAATGCTTGCGATAACGTTCAATAAATAACAACGTTCAGCCCTCGAAATGTTTACGGAAAAAACGTTACTGGCACTGTTTATCTAACTTATCTAATTGCCTTATTAAATGAAATTTAATAGTTGAGAGTTATTTATGGGTTACTTAAGAACCGACAGAAGATCTTTATTAAAAGAAGTCATGGTCGACTTCTTTGCTCAGTTTGCCTGTGAAAGAAATTTTAAACGTGTTACACATGTATTATTTATTTATTATCTTAACTCCATCTTTTTAAGGTAAAACAATAGAAACACGTGCTTTTCATCGCATACTAATTTCGGTCGTATAAAAGCTTTTTTTTTTATTATTGTTTCACAACATTAGCAACAAAAAATTGAAAACATGTTTTTTATATATGTTTTATGTTTTCAAAATTTCCTATTCACCAGTTGCTCAGCGGCGAGTCCGAAGGCTCATAATGCTATGAACTAGAGTTTTGGTAACCGTTAAGGACACAGCACGGACAGCCCATTTTAAAGCTCTGGGCTTAATGATAAATAAATTTCTTGTTCATTATAAATAATTGTTTAAATTGTCTCCCCCTTTGAAAGTGTTTTTACTGCCTTATAACCTTGCAAGGTTACAAAACTATCTATTTCCAATTGTATCGAATTAATCTCTCATTTTGGTTTTGAAATCTTATTTCAACCCACTTATAGGAATTAGTTACTTGTTGAACTTTATAAATACTGAAAAAAACATCTTAGATACTTAACCACTGCTTGTAGTTAGTTATAAGGTGAAGATCTATCTTGGAAAACCTCGTCGGTTAAACAATTTGTTTACAACTGATCTTTCTATCCTCTAAATAAGATGCTTAAACCGCTTTAAGTTCTATTCAGGGAGTTCGTTCTTATAACAATGCACTCGGTCTTTAAAGCACGTGTTTCTTCCACTTTTTCTGTATAATTTGGTTAGATTACGTAAATAGATAAACCTCTCTTGTTTTCTGTTATTAGATAATAAATACTGGCTCCAAGACTAGTGTATTTTTGTTATTTACTTCGAAGGAAAGTCCTATTTCCAGAACACACAGTTATGTTCAGAGATATGTCAGGAATAGCACTAGTGAATGTTGATCTTGGAAAGAAATTGACACGTGGTGTTTTTAAAGCCAGATCCTACACCGCATGGTTCTCGCGCTTCCTGGTCAATTACACAACTTTAGTACTAAAATGTTTTTAAAGCCAGATCCTACACCGCATGGTTCTCGCACTTCCTGGTCAATTACACAACTTTAGTACTAAAATCTAAACGACATTTCCAGGGCTCGTGCTGTCGTTAATGTCATTTCTTCTGCCTCATCCAAGGAGATACTAAGCGAGAGAAAGGCTGACAATATTGAAAAGATGCTGTTTTAGAAAACAACAACAGAAACACTATCAGAGGGACGGATGGTTGACGTGGGTGCTGATGTATAGATTGATCCAAACCCTTGCGCCTGTGTCGAACCATTTAGAAGCTCTTATTTTATAATATTATTTAATTATAAAAACAAATTGGATTGCGATAAGTGGTGTTGAGAGCCTCTGATGAAATAAAATACGTTTCGGAAGATGAGATTTTAAAGACCTCTGTAATCGAAAGAGGTTTTCGAAATTTCGGACAACGCAAAACGAAACAACGTTCTGAACTAATACGTAAACGTTTTCTTGTCATTGGTATTAGAATAGAGCGTTCTTAAACCACCATCATTAAGGGGAAACTTTAAATACGTATTATATTTACAACGCTGAAGGCAACGCCGTTGAAACTACGAGAAAGTGCGCAACCAACAAAACGATCGTCAACTTGAAGTCAACTCCAGGGGTTTAAGTTCAGGTGGATGCACCGGACGCTCACATCTTGTTAACTACGATCGATGACCCTATATCTGGGGCCTTCCGGAATCTAAGTACCTTCATTAGTGACAGCCCACGACTCTGAAATCGTACACTTTCTCTGCGACATACATCATTAGCTGGTCGGCATAAGAGTGGAACACGCGGGCACGTGCATTCGCTGTCTCGCACAATGCAGTCGCTATCCAATTAGTGGCAAGTTCCTCCTGCCGTCTTTGAAGTCACTTTTCCGGGATTTTATCAATAATGCTTTCCGCCGACAATAGTTCCACTTGCCTAGCGTCTGAACAAAGGACAAGTACATATACTGTCATTTGTCACACAGACACACTATTCTCCAAAACTCTTTGAGTAAATATAAAGTAAAACTTGTAACTCACTTCTTCCCCTATTACTTGAACATTAAAAATATCTATTTCATGTTTGTTTTTTTCCTATAGTAAAGTTTTTGTTTCTTTTTTTGAATATCTCTTCAGATTTCAATACATTTTACACACAGATGTTGTCGATAGGAGAAAAAAAACTCAACAAATTTATGAAAGTTTTAGGTAAATTGATAACAGGGATATACCTACCTGATAACATCCTGACAGCAACAGGGATACATCTACCCAATAACATCCTGACAGCAACAGGGATACATCTACCCGATAACATCCTGACAGCAACAGGGATACATCTACCCGATAACATCCTGACAACAACAGGGACACATCTACCCGATAACATCCTGACAGCAACAGGGATACATCTACCCGATAACATCCTGACAGCAACAGGGATACATCTACCCGATAACATCCTGACAGCAACAGGGATACACCTACCCGATAACATCCTGACAACAACATGGATACACCTACCCAATAACATCCTGACAACAACATGGATACACCTACCCAATAACATCCTGACAACAACATGGATACACCTACCCAATAACATCCTGACAACAACATGGATACATCTACCCAATAACATCCTGACTCGCAATCCGAGGGTCGCGGGTTCGAATCCCAGTCGCACCAAACATGCTCGCCCCTTCAGCTGTGGGGGTGTTATAATGTTACGGTCAATCGCACTATTCTTTGGTAAAAGAGTAGCCCAAGAGTTGGCGGTGGATGGTGATGACTATCTGCCTTCCCTCTAGTCTGACACTGCTAAATTAGGGACGGCTAGCACAGATAGCCCTCGAGTAGCTTTGCGCGAAATTCAAAACACAAACAAAACACAAACAAATTTACATTCTATAACAACATGGAAGAATTAGTTCCGTACATACGATAGAATATTCTCTTGTCCTAACACTTTACACAGTACTGCACGTCAAAATTTTTAACAGTTCATAAGGCAAAAGGTTTTGTTTAGACAAATAAGCAAAGAATTGTAAACCATGACAATGAACAACACTTATACCTTTCAATTTAACCAGGGTTTACAATGAAAAATAATAAAATGTTTGTTTTTATAACATAGCCACCAATTTTGAAAGGTTTCCATATAAAGACAACTAATTTGACAGTATTTTTGCTAAGGTCATCCAAAGTGGTACAAACAAATTTGTGGAGCTCATGGACTAATAGGTGAAGATGGTACTTAAGCAAAGAAAGAGTTATACAATTTTAAAAAAATCTATTTGGTCATGGGAAAGTCATGAAACTTTATAAAATTACATTCTTACTTTATGTTGCAAATACTTTCTGAAGAAAAATTAAATTCAAGGATATTGTTAACAGACAGCACGTGTTTTATGTAGACTGTTTGTTTTTTGAAACTTTACCACATTAAGACAGATCAGACTCGCTGAAGATTCCCTTAAACACATTAAAATATAATGTGTTCTTGTCATTGAATATGTTATTTTACTTCAGTAATAGCAACATGCAAGAATGATTATACACTGCATTAGTTAAAGTTGGATTAACTCTATGGGGTACTTCTAAATATACGTGTTTTAATTTATAAATGCACCTGTTGGCGAGACAGTTTTTTGGTTTTCCTTTTCGTGGTACAACGCACATGATACTTCGACACCAAAATGTTATTCTGTAATCACAGTTATTTTTTGGTACATCATTTAAATACCATTCAGTCTGTACCATTAGTATCATACTGAGAACAATATATGCAAAGACAAATTGTGAACGTTGACGTATTACAGATTGGAATATGTACCAAAGGGAGGTTTGATATTTCTGAAGTGGGGGGTGATCCGCAGTGTAGACAACGTGCTGGCTGTGTTAGACTTGGAATATATCTTAAAACAGAGGGGAAACAGATTAAAAATCACCTCGTATTTCACCCCTCACGACAACAATTCTTGGCCTGTTACTGTTGCAGCTATCCATTTGAATTCAATCTCCTCGAATTCTATCCTGATGGTTCAGATGTAATGAATTTCAACAATTACCTTACCCTCCCGAAGAAGAACATCCCGCTGTTCAAGAGCCCTCGAGTTTGGAGCCTTTTTGTTGTTGTTGTTGTTTTTATTTCATTTGACCTTTTGTGTGTCATCCCGTGTGTTAATTCTGTTGTCATAACTGTTGATACGGCTTACGTAGGCGTGTTAGCTGTATTCAGTCCTTCAACTCACACAAGATTAACACAGATGGACAAGGATGTAATTTAGCAGCAAGCAATGAAAGCTAAAATATAGTTGGAATTGTAACGTGATAGCAGCTTTTACATTCGAATTTAACCTGAACTATTGAATACAATATTTCTTCACAGAACGATTGCTCAGCACTGTTCTATAGACAGTTACAAAATGCAAGTACATCGTAACTAAAACTTTGTAGAATGGACAGTAACTGCCTATTGTAAAGGCACAAATATAATGGATAACGTTTCATAGTCTTTCGTCCTCAAGACAGTGTGTATGTGTACGTGTTGACGGTCTTTTATAGTATCCTGGTGGAGAGTGTTGCGATTGGTTGGATTATCACTGTTTTTGATTGGACAAGGATCAATCGCTTCTGAAGATTAGATATTTTGTATATGGGGGTGGAAGAAGAAGACTTGTGTAGCGGTTTTAACAGGGACCAACTTTTTAACGGATGGGTCAAGTGTTAGTTACTGTTTTTTAACCATTTTGACCTTTTGTTCTTCTTCTTTTAACAGTTTCTTGTGGTCAGTCAGAGGAGTTTTATTAAATTCTATCTTCTACGTTCATGTTCCAAATAAAGATTAAAGAGTTCATGGACTACATAATTCACACACGTCTCACAGATCGTAAAAATCCATACAGTCCATGCACTACACAGTTCACCTTTAAAGCTGTTATTTATAAATTGAAGAAGTGTCTTTATATGAAAACTCTTACATTGTAATAATTACTTCTTTGTCCTTCTGAACGTACATTTTATTCAATTTTATTTTGTTGTTGTTGTTTTTTTTTTATTTCACGCAAAGCTACTTGAGGGCTATCTACGCTAACCATCCCTAATTTTCCAGTATAAGACTAGAGGAAAGGCAACTAGTCATCACCACCCACCGCCAACTGTTGGGCTACTCTTTTACCAACGAATAGTGGGATTGACCGTCACATTATAACGCCCCCATGGCTGAAAGGCCGAGCATGTTTGGCGCGAGGGGGATGCGAACCCACGACCCTCAGATTACGAGACGCACGCCTTGACCCACCTGGCCATGCCGGACATCATTTTATTCAAACATGAGGCTAAAGGTCCTGGAATTCTTTGCACGATATTCTGACCACAAGGCAACGCTTGGTGTGGTTAAACAGTAACATTACAACGTCCGAAATGTTCTGCTTCGAAATTATTGCAATTCCTGCATCTTGTAAGAGCCGTGTTAATACGACAGTAAGTAGATAAGCACACTCAGTGCTATAATATAATAGTAATTATTTCAATCTCTCAGTTAATGGCGTGTCTTTTCGAGCGATATTTGCTCAGAAGCTTTGACTTGGTTTGTAACTACGCGAAGAAAAGTGTCAAAAACTCTAAAGCAAACTGGTGAACACGTGCAACAAAACACGGTATGCATTTTGTCTCGTGAAGATGTGCCAAGATTCTGCAGTGAATATCACGTGCGACTATGTACCTAATTTGTTTCGTTGAATGATCAGTTACAATGTCCCCGCCTCTTCGTTACGAAGCAGCAAGTAACAACAAATAAATCTTCGGGCAGAGACAGACACGTGTTCAGAGTGTTTCACCAATTGCATTATACTTTGTAACCAGAGGGCGCCACACAGACATTCCTCTCATAACGAACCCAGCGAGACCAATAACATATGGAGGCGCGAATGTAATGATTTGTCAGTAGCGACACCGAGCGGGTAACTTACGCGGACACCTGACACTCTATACCCAAATTGACATACCTGCTTTAAAAGACATCACCAAAGCAGAGTTTTTGCGAAATTTGGCCTCGCTTCAGCTACAGAATATTTGGGGTCTCGAAATCAACAAGCCGGCGACGCCCCGAAAGGATGACAAGAACTTGGTGATAGAATGAAACATCTGTTTGGAAGTTCACCACTCAAACATTCTTAGCTGACTTCAGCAATAGTTCTTTTATTTTCAAGAGGTGCCACTGCTATAGGCTGTACGTACTGATAGAACAGACCGTCCTCCTAACATTAACCAAATAGTCAAAAGTTCCACTTTCCGAAGGGAAATTAAACAGAGAAAAAAAAGAAAGACATTCTTGGCTATAAGGGAGACTCGAGTAATAATGCTTAATGTTTTTTTGTTGGGACAGCTCTGGCGGCCCAAAGCCTCCCGCGTTTGACACCAATGATTTGCAAACCTCCCGAGCTTTGACTTTCTTCATTCAGTCAATTGAGAAGAAAGATAACGTTAGTTGTCCCAGTCGAGTATGCTAACTTGTTAAATGCCTATCTCGAGAGATGAAAGAGCGTCTCGCAGATTCCCCGTCACGTTCTGACCCACGCCCGGGTGCTGCCCATTGACACCGAGGTAGAGCGGCATACCTTGTGGTTAATGTTTCATAAAACGAACGGAGTCGACGGTCCTAAAGTAGAAATCGGTACGAGAACACAGTCAGATTCTCGCCGTATCTCTCTCTCTCTCTCTCTACCAGCCGACAGAGACGAGAAAAATTTGAAGATAAACCTACAACTCCGTTCTTTCTTGTTTGTTTCTTATCGCAACAGAAGCGCGTCTCTCTCACTCCAGCAGCTGCGAGCGACCCACTTTTTTGTGACATTTCTACCACATCTTGATAAGTTTGGCGCCAAGATCCTGGCTATCTTTTAGCTCGTGCCGAAGAGAGTTCATAAAGGATTCCCTTTGACGCAACAACGTTAAATAACTATACCTAAAAAAAAAAAAAAGGAAAATAGGGGAACATTCATTTAGCAACTGACAAAAATTATGTGCGGGGTTTTGAAAATCACGTGTGAGGGACCTACTTTGTCAAAAAGATAAACGTTTCGGAGAGATTCGCGACCAGGATGTAACGTATATCCTTGTTGTAGCGGTGGGTTCATCATAACGTGAACCAAGATATATAGTGAAGGAAGAGCCAATGCATTGTTAGCAAAACCAGAGCTATCTGTTCAGAAATGTTGAAACAACGGACACCAAATACTTTAATAACAAAACGTAGAGCTAGAAACGTTTATTAATTAGAGTAACTCCTTTTACTATCTGATAAATCAATACACTCCGAGGTGACCTATAAAAGTGTGTGTGTAGTTTTTAAACGCATTCTGCTTTTAGAAATTATACTCAAAGCCCCCAATTTTCTACAGACCAATGAACTAACCATTCTAAAGACGTATAACAGAAACAATTCTTTCAAGCGCAAAATGAGTCTGGAAACATCTATAAAGTAGTCAATACTGAAATCTTTCTTTGGTTAAAGATGACACACGTTTTCTCGACCAATGTCAAGACAAAGTCGTTGGACTTAGAGAAGTTTCCCAGCATGCACTGGCTTTGTTATCCGTGATCATAATTTTGGCGTGTGAAAGTTTGTTCGTTTGCTTGTTGAAGAACACAAACTTACACAACGGACTATCTGTGCTGTGCCCATTACATGTATCGAAACTCAGTTTTTAGCGTTATAAACCTTCAGATTCACCCGCTGAGTTACTAAAGGTGAGGATGGCCTGTGTGTGAGAGAGGTTTTCGTTTTCTTGTTAGTACGAAATGAAAACAACAAACAAGGCTTAGATGTTTGAAATAGATTGATGTTTCTCAATAAGGACAGATGGCGTACTTAGAGATGTTAGGAATTTGTTTTGTTTGTTTTGAATTTCACACAAAGCTACTCGAGGGCTATCTGCGCTATCCGTCCCTAATTTAACAGTGTAAGACCAGAAAGAAGGCAGCTAGTCATCACCACTCACCGCCAACTCTTGGGCTACTCTTTTACCAACCAATAGTGGGATTGACCGTCACATTATAACGCCCCCACGGTTGAAAGAGCGAGCATGTTTGGTGCGACCGGGAGTCGAACCCGCGACCCTTGGATTACGAGTCGAACGCCCTTACACGCTTGGCCATGGCGGGCCCAAGATGTAAGGAAACTATAACGAATAGTTTTTAGGTATATTTTTTCAACCTTCATAGAGAAGAGGTGAAAACTAAGTGTTCCCCTGTTTAACTTTCTATTATCATGTTTTAATATATTTCCCATTGCTTTTGCTGACTAAGTTATAAAGATCTGTTTTTGGAGAGCAAGTACGACGTACACGTTCAATTAACCCTTGCATTGGTCAGGCATGACCAGGTGGTTAAAGGGACGCTCGACTCGTAATCTGAGGGTCGCGGGTTCGAATCCCCGTCACATCAAACATGCTCGCCTTTTAGCCGTGGGGGCGTTATAAAGTGACGGTAAATTGGTAAAAGAGTAGCCCAAGAGTTGACGGCTAGCGCAGATAGCACTTGAGTACCTTTGTGCGAAATTCAAAAGAACAAAACAACAGCTCACTTGTATACGTTACAAGGAGAGAAGTTTCGTCTGATTGTTCGTTCTGATTATTAAAATAAAATAACTACCTTCATAACTATATTTACTGATGAATCTCCATAACTACCTTCATAACTATATTTACAGATGAATCTCCATAACTACCTTCATAACTATATTTACTGATGAATCTCCAGAACTACCTTCATAACTATATTTACTGATGAATCTCTAGAACTACCTTCATAACTATATTTACTGATGAATCTCTAGAACTACCTTCATAACTATATTTACTGATGAATCTCTAGAACTACCTTCATAACTATATTTACTGATGAATCTCTAGAACTACCTTCATAACTATATTTACTGATGAATCTCCAGAACTACCTTCATAACTATATTTACTGATGAATCTCCAGAACTACCTTCATAACTATATTTACTGATGAATCTCCAGAACTACCTTCATAACTATATTTACTGATGAATCTCCAGTGTATCGATTGTTTAAGTACAATAAGAATATTTCGTGTATGTATAATGAATTAGTTTTTGTTAAGTGTTATAAAATTAATACATCTACAGTTTCTAGTTGATAACTAGAAAGACAGAATCATCATATTATTTCCTCCCACCCACCCAGTGGCACGACAGTATATCTGTTAGAAACCGGGTTTCGATATCAAAGCTAGGCTGCTTTGCGCTCAATAACAAACAAAAACAATCAAGTTATTCAAATATTGAGTTCTTACATTCCTGGAGTAATCGTATCATTAGAGGTCATTTTATGGTTTGTCTGCTTGTTAATTATACTATATGTCAGATTTACAGCAGCACTCGTTGTATCTTATAAACAAAGTCTAGCTTTACAAGAATCGACTCATCTGACTTACTGTGGAAGGTCATATAAAACTTCTTGCAGCATCCTCTACATTAGGTCAAGACAAGTGGTCATCTCTCACGATTATCCAAGTGTTTCTCCACTTCTTTGTGTCTTAGTCCATTTGGCTCATTGCGAGAGGTCAGATACATCTTGTAGCAGCATCCTCTACATTAGGTCAAGACAAGTGGTCATCTCTCACGATTATCCAAGTCTTTCTCCACTTCTTTGTGTCTTAGTCCATTTGGCTCATTGCGAGAGGTCAGATACATCTTGTAGCAGCATCCTCTACATTTGGTCAAGACAAGTGGTTATCTCTCACGATTATCCAAGTCTTTCTCCACATCTTTGTGTCTTAGTTCAGTTACCTCGTCCAGGATTTTAGCTTATCAAGTGCTCTTATACATTATTATGTGTCACGCGATCACTAAATCTCATATTTTCATGTATTCATCTGTAAAATCTCGGGATATATTTTGATCCAAATCTATTTTTAGTGTTGAAATTGTTTTTCCTTAACGGCTTTTTCATAGTTACTCGAAGGTTATCCGAAATAGCCGTACCTCAGCCTTTCCCAAAGTGTGGAACGAGTGCCCCCTCTAAGTTGGTGTAATCGCTTGAGAAAGTTCCAACAATTAGGGTAGAAATAATACAGAACTAAGCCTTTTAATATATATTGTTATTAATTAAAACAATACGCAATTACTATAGCACATTTTACTGTGTTTCGGTTTATTAAATATTGTAACTTAATTCACTGCTTTATGCATTTGAGATTGGAAAGGGGCGCACAAACCATGCCTGTTAAAGAGGGCGTGGATGACAAACATCACAGTGATAGACTATACAGAAGTCAGGTACTAAACATCACACAACACAAACGTTTGAGCTACATTCTTACGACAAGTAGAATTGACTGTCACATTATAACGCTTCTACGACTGAGAGGGCGAGCATATTCGATGACGGGGTTCGAACTCTTGACTCTAATTGAGCGTCCTGATCATCATGAGCCATTAAGTCACACCACTGACAGTTTTCTTTGTAAGTTGGGGTGTATTACGTCAAAACGGAGATTTTTAAAATAACTAAATAAGTTTTACTTCTTGAGGTAAAAATACAAACTTTGTATTCCTTACTCTCTGTGTATTCGCAACAATGGAGTAAATCTCAACAGCAAATTAGTTTTGTACATTTCCTCCACCAGGTGGTTGGCGCTGCATTGAATTTTCATATCCTACCATTTTATTGACACATCGTACAAACAAATTTGTTATTGATAATTCAGTACCCGTATATGGTAAATGATGTAAAAAGAAGACATTTATTGGTTTGATTTGAATTTCGCGCAAAGTTACATGAGGGCTATCTGCGCTAGCCGTCCCTACTTGAGCAGTTTAAGACTAGAAAAAAGGCAACTAGTCATCACCACCCACCGCCAACTCTTGGGCTTCTCTTTTACGAACGAATAGTGGGATTGACCGTACATTATTACGCCCCCACGGCTGAAAGGACGACCATGTTTGGTGCGACGAGTCACAACAGTCCACATTTTACTGTCATGCTGTCGTTATAAAGGTCCTGCATGGCCAGGTTGTTAAGGCACGCGACTAGTAATACGAGGGTCGCGAGTTCGAATCCCTGTCATTCTCACCCTTTCAGCCGTGGGGGCGTTATAATATCACGGTCAATCTCACTTACTATTCGATGGTAAAAGAGTAGCCCAAGAGTTGGCGATAATTGGTAATGATTAGCCGACTTCCCTTTAGTCTTAAACTGCTAAATTAGGAGCGGCTAGCGTGTAACTTTGCGCGAAATTCAAAACAAACAAACCGTTGTTACAACTCTAGATGGTGTCATTGGCGAGGGTGACACTGTTCACCTTCAATGTGTTTTTAACGTTTTGCGGGCCATTGACCTTTTTAATTCTATGTAAATCTTGTATCCGAAATTGACATTGTTTTGTTGTTATCTCGATATATTTATATTTTTTACATTCTGTAACATTTTACTGATTTTTACTGATGGTTTCACACAGATGGGTTTTCATTAGCATCGTCGTTGTTTGCAGTTGATAAATAGAACCATATAATTTTCTCTCGTGTTTCAGTTTACGTTGGATGAAGATTTTTCTACAGGTTTCTACTCTTTTGTTTTCTGGTTTTATAATTATTTATGTTTGTGCAACTTAAATCTCGCCCATCTAACGCACTGATTAATTTAAATTCACCTTTAAATAATATACAACAGAATCCCCCATATTTCTGACCATCTTCCTACTGATTTACTCGAGCCCTCTATCACTACCACTTATTTCAATGATGTGAACCTTTAACTGTGACGTCATGGGTGGTCCCGGTTCTCCCTCTAGCGTCGCATTTCGTGTGTCTTTATTGTGTGATCAATTATGGCCACATTTTTCGGCTTAGTTTCAGTGCTGCCGTCTTACTCTTCAAAGTTATGTATCAAGTTATATATTGAGATGTCTGCGAAATAGATAGTTGTAGGTAAAGACGTTATTAATAGTTCATACACGTGTGTGAAAGTAGTCGTAATACGTTCTCTCTTGTCTATCACTGGAAGACTAAAGATGGCTAATGCAGATAGCCCTCTAGGCGTTTTAAGCGGAACAACACAAACAATAACAACAATCAGCAAATCCCCTCATCATGGGGATCATAGATTTAATAGCAAGGAAAATCCGATATTAAATAAACGAACCGAGGCTGATATGGGTATTAACGCTTTTACAAATAAAATACAACATTTCGACCTTCTTAGGTCATATTCAGGTTAACAAAAGATGACCTAGGAAGGTCGAAACGTTGTTCTCTGCTTTACCACTAAAAGTGTTAATACCAATACCAACCGTTCTGATATACCTTTTAATTTCGAGTGGGTTTCTTGCCATCAAAAGAAACGAACAGGGGCCACGTTGTGTTATTCACGATTTAAGACTCGTCTCAATTACGTTGTGAGATTCTGTTCATGTTTAAGAAATCGTTATGTTTACCACAGGCGTCGCGCCAAATTTTCAAATATTATGTTTCAAAAGGTGCTGATTGGTAGAAATAAACTACTTGACTCTACTATTCAGAATCTTTTTTCAAATCTGAAATACATGTAGCATGAAAACGATATAGCTGGATATAGCAGTAATGGTTTTAGAGGTTTCAGCGTTCCCATATTCTCCAGAATCAATATCATATATCTTGCTGTCTTCTAATCTAATACGATTTTGACCTCTGACGTCACTTGTCCTTCTAAGTACTCTTGTTTCAGCATCATTTCTTTGTTTTCAATTAATATAAATTGCTTTATTCGAGTATAAATCCTAAAGTAAACAGCATCTAGTCAATCCCACTATTCGTTGTTGGTAGACGAGTAGCCCAAGACTTGGCGGTTGGTTGTGATGACGATTACATTGCTAAGTTAGGGACGGCTAGTGTTGATAGCCCTCGTGTAGTTTTGTGCAAAATTACAAACAAAACAAACCCTACTGTGTTGGTAACAAAATACTGAAACCAAGCAGTTAACAAGAGAAGGATAACCTAAGTTTATTGGCTTTGTCAACTACACCAGAGTGATTTCTGGTTTCAAAAATGTACAGTAGGTGGCACAGCTTTCGTTCACTATCGTACTTGTAAGAGCTAGCTTCTCTACTGAGTCTCGTACGTAGTAGGGTTAAAACATAAAAAGAAAAATGAACGTTAAAGAGTTCGACCTTGACCTTTGATCTTATAACAGCATTGTGCACGAGGAAGCATTCTGTTCTTCTTTCATAATTTGTGTGGGGTGCATTTCGGTAAGGTTCAACGAAGACCCCTGGGCGCCGAATAAAGTCTCCTGTGGCGTCATTTCAGTCAGTGGTTTTGAATCCTGGACAACTTCCGGTCCTTGGGCCTGTTGACGCAACAAGTTTCTTCTCCACTTGGCTCGCGCATTTTGGAACCAGACCTACGAAGACCAAGTTTATAATTCTATTAAGTTTAAAATAATGATTGAGACATAATCTGCTAAGTATAAAGGAAACAAATTAACCAAATTACATAAATATTTAAAGTGTATAAGTACAACGTTATTAGACTGTAGAAAAACAACATGTGGGAATTCTCAATAGTCGCGGCTGTAATTAATCTTAAATCGGTTAATAGATGGAGCAATGAATTAAAAGATTGTACATAAATAAAATACAATAAACTTAGAGCAATTCTATGAGCCGCTACGCGGCGACTAAAAATACAATTATAATATTTATCTTATACAGCCCAGGGAGTATATAAACTGCATAATTTTTGTTTTCTTAACGAAACCCTATAAAGGCGTATTCTAATAAATACAGCAAAGTTGGAAATTTAAACATAACGGAAATAAGGAGTTTATCAAATATTAACTTAAAACTGTAAATGACATTTCATCACAGAAGTTTTTTTAACTTTATAAAAGAACCAGAACAAAAAAAAATGTTTGTTTTTCTTCTTAGTTCTTCTTATTGCCACTGGGTGGCGAATAAAATCACTTTTTAAATATGTTTGATTCATTTTTTTATATTCAAAACCAAATATATATGGTAATTAAACGATAACTGGGAATAAAGTCCGATTTCTTCTGAATCATATTTCGAAACTTAACTATACACTTGTTATGAAGAAACATTTAATATTTATATATACTAGAAGATACCCACAAAACACCTGCCGTCAAATGAGTATCTTTATTGCAACAATTTTTATCTTTTAAATACAGGATTTAGAGAATAATACGAAAGACTTCCAACACCAGACACCGAAAACTTGTCTTAGGCCTAACATTAGTTAAGCCTATATTCGATAAATAGATAAATTAATATCGTAACTTGTGTACGTTTTTTTTTTTTGCTGTAGTTTAGCTAGGGTTAAACTTTACCTTTTTTTTTTATTCTATCAGTATATAAACTTATAATGTTATTCTAAGACCTAATTTTAGATCTTTATAAAATCTTTGATAAGCCTTTAATATATTGTACAAAACACCTACTAAGGTATATTTACATCTGCCTTTTGTTTACATCCGTTGAAGTGCGCGCGCATTTTCAGGACAGACAAAAAGTATTATTATTAATAGATATAAGGGTAGATTAATATAACTATGGGTCACAACCCACTTATTATGATTAAAGACCCTGTGCTGAAAACAGATACACGTAATGTATCAAATATTCCAACTTTTTATTGGTTAAAAACCTACATCGAGTAAATTAATAAAATGGGAGTTTCCTTAGCCTTGTCTTAAAAAAAAATGTCCCCGTCGCTACAAACATGCTCGCCCTTTCAGCCATGGGGCGGTTATAATGTGACGGTCAATCCCACTATTCGTTGGTAAAAGAGTAGCCCAAGAGTTGACAGTGGGTGGTGATGACTAGTTGCCTTCCCCCTAGTCTTACACTGCTAAATTAGGGACGGCTAGCGCAGATAGCGCTCGAGTAGCTTTGCGCGAAATTCAATAACAAACAAACTTAAAAAAATGTTTTCACTGTGTTATTTAACGCCACTGTTACTTTATTAAGAATGAAATTTGTTTTCCCAGTGCGTTTATTTTTATCTTACACACAATTCCAATTATTTTATTAAACTTCGTGATCCTTATAAGGCGATTTCTTTATCTTTCATTTTATTTTATACATTGTCCAAATTTAAATAACTCACTTGAAGTACCCGTTTACTAAGTCCTGTTTTTTGGGACAGTTGTTTTAAGTCCTTAGCGTCAGGGTTATGATTAGTGGCAAAATATGATTTCATAGTCCGCACTTGGTGGTGTTTAAAAGAAGTGCGCATGCGTTTCGGTCTTGTTTCGGTCGTATTTCTGCCAGTTGATAAAGGTGACGTTGTGGTGTGCTGAAATACTCCTAGCGGCGTGTCTTGTGAACTGATCATTCCACACGCCCCTTCTGTAGAATTATAAGCCGTTGATCCTGAAACAGATAAAAATACGTGAAATATGACATAAAGTCAGAACGTGTTTTGAGGAACTTCTATGAGCCCCCCTCCCCTTCCTTCACACACATAATGTGGATAAAAATAATTAGCAGGAACACTAAGACCCAACAAAAGAGTTTTAGGAGCTAACGATACCAAAACCTTTTAGGGTTCACTTCCCTTCGTACCCAGGACGAGAAATCAAGCGTGTAATGCCCATTCGAAGGCAAAAGACCGAAAAACCAGTGGCAGAAGGATCACAATGGGCCAGCGTCGATCGTGTCTACCGTAATAAAGTCCTTCTGGTTCCGCAAGAAAAAACGTTCATCGAACCGGAAACATCGGATAAGAAACGAAGTTTCACAGGTTATATGAGATATACAGGGGTAGAGAGGTTATCAAGCTTTGTACGGCTTAATTATTAATTGTCAACACGTTTCTACGATGTAGGTGGAGCGACAGTCGTGACTGGAAATCAAACTCGACTTGTCGCTTCGTTTCAAAACAAGGATCTTCCATAATGACTTTGTCTCTTCGTTAAGAACTCTGTAACAAGTTTGTGGCTGCGTATTAAAAACATTAACATGAGGAAGATAATGACAGCTGAAGGAAACTTCTTGCAGTATGAAACATCTTTTATTTTTATTTCTCTTACGTTGGTAACCCAGCAAGAACGTGAACGTGCACAGAAATTTCTCCGATTGTGTATGAACGGATATGTTTTCTTAGATCAGAGCCATATCGGGCTATCTGCCGAGTTCACCGAGGGAAATCGAACCCCTGATCTTAGCGTTGTAAATCCGTGGACTTACCGCTGTACCAGCGGGGGACCTCAGATTGTGCAAGAAAAATATAATTTCTTTATTTTTTTCTTAGCCTGCTTTCCAATCGTTGTCTAAAGTTAAGCGCCATATTGCAGTTTTCGTGTGTTTGATTGTTATTTAATTTCGCGCAATAATCAAGAACCTCATTACATTCGTGAAAATTGGATAATTATATTTTATTACCTCTCATACAAAGCTTTTGCTATACTTTTTTACTTCACAAAATTATTAGCGGAAAAAATTGGTAACAGACATGATTAGTGGACTAAATTACGTGTCCATAATTTTAAACTTATTGACTGAAGGGAAGGCACCTAAGTCAGTGGCAGCAGGTCCGGCATCTCCATGTAATCTGAAGGTCGTGGGTTCGATTCCCCGTAACACCAAAAATGTGACGGTCAATCCCACTATTCGTTAGTCAAAGAGTTTTCCAAGTGTTAGCGGTAGGTGATAATGACAAGCAGCCTTTCCCTCTAGTCTTTCACTGCTAAATTAGGGATGGACAGCGCAAGTAGCTCTCGTGTGGCTTTACGCGAAATTCAAAACAAACAATCGTGTCTTTTTTTTTCTATCAATTCACTATTGTTGCTTAATTACATGGCATAGTTCTTTAATATTCAACCGATTCCTAATTAATGTTTTTATTGAGTCGTGCAAATTAGTGCAGCTCGTAGCGAAAACGTATCCTAAAGACTTATTACCAGTCTATAGCGTTTTGTTATCAAATATTTAGTGAGTGTTTTTTGATTTATTCATTTGTGTGGCGCCATCTTTTGGTGACATGTTTATATACTGCTTTCTTGTTTTTCAGTTTTCACAAATGAACGCATCCTTTACCAGAATTCAGTTTTATTTACAACAGTAAACTCAAAGAGAAGAGAGGACACCGACTGGTTATTAAATTGGAACAATCAAAGAGACAGACATAAGATGCTTAGCTGACTTTGTTATTATTCAAGAACAGAACACTGGATTTCAAGCATTATACATAATTAGGAATTTCACAGCAAAAAATGAGAAAAGTTGCTGTACTTATAAGACTTATCCTTAATTTCTTGTCTACAAAACTTTATAAATAATATTTTCCGTGATAAAAAGTGGATTAACAAGGTCTATACTGATTTCAACTTTAACCCTGTCTCGCAACAACTGTGGAGTTGGTTTTTGTTTTCATTGAATAGCTAACTGAACTCTCAGTAAAGCTAATTCATCCACAAAACTCCATCAACGAAACTTAACCCTTGTAAACGTTCTACGTGGGCAGCACCAACTCGACGTAACGCACTAAAGAAGCTTACACTCTGCCATCAAACCCCGGTAATCTCGACGTTTAATTCCAACAACAATAACGGAAAGCTGAAGTGATACCCTGCACGCCCTTGTTCTAGCGCGAACAAGCTCGTGCCTGCGCTCGTGTTCCTGGCTCGCGAGATTAGCTGGATGGAACACATGCAGTAAGGAAGGATTAGGCCTGACGACTTATGTCGCACCGCATGTGCCAATAAAATTTAATCTCCAGGCATACCCAATCGGATCAGGTCAAGAAAAGGATTATAAAAGAGACAGCTAGTATCCTAGAATTCAAAGAGACAACTAAAGCTAATTTGACGTGGGTTGTGTCTTCCATAGTAGCTAGCACCTTGAATATTTCTCTATAAGAAGCCAGTAGTCTGTGAAATAATTAAAAAGATTACATGTCGCAGAAGCTCTGGGGAATACCTAACTTTGCTTCAGCCGTATTTATTCTTGAAATTTTTGTTGTTTGAAATGTTGATCCAAACACGGAGATACAATATTAGCACTAAGAATAAATATTTACGTCTATGTATTTAAATGGCAAAGCAATATAACAAATAAATATCCATTTCATTTTTAAAATTTTTGTTCTTTATTCAGTAACAACTGTTTAAAGTGCTTGTTACTCTCAAAAAGACTAAACAGAGACTAATAAAATATGGTTCGACACAAAAAGATACACAGCATTGAGAGCCCTTAAAATCTACTCTGAAAATTTGCTCAGATCTTTTAAAGACCTGTCGTTGCTAGCTGGCCTTCATCCTAATTTCTTCTACTAAACGATAAGGATTATGTTCCTCTTTGAGTGATTGTATTGTGAGTGTAAAATGAGAACTGGGTTAGCGTAATATTCGCAAACGTTTAAACAAAAATTACCAACGTTCACTCCCCATCACAATGGCCTGGCATGGCCTAGCGCGTTAAGGCGTGCGCTTCGTAATCTGAGGGTCGCGGGTTCGCGCCCGAGTCGCGCCAAAACATGCTCGCCCTCCCAGCTGTGGGGGCGTTATAATGTCACGGTCAATCCCACTATTCGTTGGGATTGTAATTTGTTGTAATGTTGTAATTTGTCTTACACTGCAAAATTAGGGACGGCTAGCACAGATAGCCCTCGAGTTGCTTTGTGCGAAATTCCAAAACAAAAAAACCCATCACAATTTCTCAACAACTTTTGGAATAATTTGGAATCATGGAATCTGACAATTTCCATTCTGTAGTTATTGAGATTTATAGCAAGTTTAGGGCGTAACGAAATGCGTCGCCCTCTCTAAGAACGTGCATTGCTGTCTTTATAGCTGTATCGCGGTCAAGGCGTGCAGGCAAAGACATTCGATATGAGCAAAACTACACGAATACCACGTGCGCGGTAGCTCACATCCAATAAATTTATGTCACGAAATAACAGAAAACGCATAACTTTCTAGATGTATTTTTAACAAAGCGTAATAAAGAAAGGGTATTACTCTCTTGTTTTAAACTGGTATGGAAAGTTGCTTGTTAACCAGTAAGTAAGCATTTCATTAAAAATGAAAACGTATTTATTACACAGAAAATCAGTAATTTTCATGTGATTATAATAATTAGAACGTCATTACAAAGTGACCGAGAAATTTCATACCTACGACTGTTAGGCCTACGCTGTACTCACTGAGGTAGTAAATTATTATCTCTGTGATGTCATTTTAGGCCTTCGCTACAAGCGCGAAAATAGTGCATTGCTAATGTTGTAGTTTTTGTTTATGATGTTACATTAGGCCTGTGCTACACTTGCTAAGGTTGTACTTTTTGTTGTTTGGATTAATACGTTAGGCCTACTATTTCGCACTCGTAACTATAGTACGTTGTTTTGTATATGATATTAGGCCTATAATATAGCCGTTAAAATAGTACATTCTTTTAGTAGCTCATATATGTCGCGGGTTCGAATCCTCCCTGTCACACCAAACATGCTTGCCTTCTCAGCCGTGGGGGCGTTATAATGTTAAGAGTCAATCCTGGTAAAAAAGTAGCCCAAGAGTTGGAAGTGAGATGTGATGACTAGCTACCTCCCCTCTAGTCGTACACTACTAAATTAGGGACGGCTAGCACAGATAGCCCTCTCGTAACTTTGTGCGAAATTCAAAAACAAACAACCGAGCTGAAAATCGAAACGCGTTTACTAAAGCAACGCTGAGGTATTAAAACGTGAAACTGCCGAACTGAAAAGGAAAGCGCGCGCGTGAGTATGTTTTCTTATAGCAAAGCCACATCAGGCTATCTGCTGAGTCCACTGAGGGGAAAAAGAAAGCGAAACCAATTTTTCAACGGAACTGTGGCCCAGGTTTAAACACATTAGACGGTGATATAAGAAAAAAAAATAATCTAGGGCTCAATGAAGTTTGGAGCTTAACAGACGTAATAAACAACTATCTTATTCTTCGTGATGTTAATTCAAACACTAATTTTCTAACTGATTTAATATTATATATTTACTTTCATATCTATGCTTCTTTCAATTTAATATATATTTAGAAATGTATATAATTTATATTGTTAAATGTATATAGGCGAAAGTCCGGTCTGTTCTCTAAATTTGTAGAAGATTCTCCAGCTTAATTGAATTAAGCTCTAAAGTGAATTAACGTTAGTGTTTCTACGATAAATTAGATATTGTCGTCAGCGAAAACCACTTACGTGTGCTCCGTGAAGCAGCTAGCTAGCTAGTCATCAGGGAAGTATACCGGTACATCAACATAGAATTAATTCGCTCTCCGTGAACCGTTGACACAACATTCAGTTTCAGACCAGATAGAATACTCAGTATTGTTTGTACGTTTGTAAACCATTTGCATATAAACCATTATTTCTAATAACCGTTATTATAAATTGCATTGTTGTTTCTATATTAGAATATATTTGTGCTAAGAAAGAAAATTCTGTGTGGCGATCTTGTTGGCAAATATCATAAATGTGATACATATCAAATTAAAATGTCCGGCTATTTGAAATCGTGCAACACAACGTACGTAAAATAACAAATAGGAGACTCGTCTGAGATAAATTATAACAATGTAAAGATGGAAAATAATAAGGAAAACATATTTTTATCTAACACTTTGTTTTATAGAGCTTTAAAAGAGGGGCGATCGAACCACAAATTTTAACATTATAAACTCTTGGACTGAGCCATTACTACAGTTTTCGTAATTGTGTCACCACTGAGGTGAAAATAGTTCAACTGCTTCTGAAATTCTTCTCCTACAAGCTGAAGATAAGATGACTAGATGAACCAGTGGCTCAGTGGTACGTCTGAAGGCTTATAATGTTAAAAACAAGGTTTCGGCGCCCGTGGTGGGTAGAGTGCAGATAGCCCTCTGTATAGCTTTGCGCTTAGTAACAACCACACCCATCCAAACCACCCACAAAAACAGTTCTACTAAATTGTTATTTATTCCTATAAATAAGAAAGAATCTCAATCGTAATTGATGTAGCCGAAAACACTGTAGGAAATCATTACGTAGTGTAATAATTATGTCGTGTCTGGTAGTCGTTTAAAACACTTGGGATTCAGGACAAAAACACATCCACAAACCAACACAGGGCAGAAACTACATGGAAATGATTTAAGATGCTTTGGAATTATCGTCTCTTATGATTTCTCTCTCCATTATCAAATATATATATTTTTATGAATCACATTTTTACATCGTCAGTGTTTACCAGGTGTGAAACGCCTTCCTACCAACAAACAAACACACAACAAAAAATACTATGATATACATGCTCAAAATGTTAAATATAATCCAAACAGATTAAAACAGATGTGAACTTACTTCAACTTTCACATAATTTCTATTGGTTGTACAAAAGTAAAATGTTTTATACATTTTGCACACAACGATTCACTGGGTTCACCTGGAACTCCACTCTATGATATCATATAAACCTGGGGAAGTATTCTGAATAACCCAAATAAAAGTTTTACAGTGTACAACCAACAGCAGGTTGTGTGACTGTTAGAAACGTAATTATTACTCCCTGAACTATCTTCCATTACGGATATTTTCTACACTCGATCCAGGCTAAACGTTCAGTTTGAAATTTGTTCCACAACGTTTATTTTCTACCCTGGTTCGAGGCTATATTTCTAGACTAATTAATAATAACTAAACTGTCTCTCTTCTTACAATCATTCATTGTTCTTAACTAAATTGTTAAAGAAGTTTCTTGGAGCATAACTTACGCAGACATCAATGTCACCATCCGATAAACAATAGGATTTCTAGAAAGTATTAGAGTTATTGTTTCTACAGAGTATCACTGTTAGTGTTTCTACAGAGTATCAATGTTCGTGTTTCTACAGAGTATCAATGTCAATGTTTCTACAGAGTATCAATGTTATTGTTTCTACAGAGTATCACTGTTAGTGTTTCTACAGAGTATCAATGTTAGTGTTTCTACAGAGTATCAATGTTCGTGTTTCTACAGAGTATCAATGTTAGTGTTTCTACAGAGTATCAATGTTCGTGTTTCTACAGAGTATCAATGTTCGTGTTTCTACAGAGTATCAATGTTAATGTTTCTACAGAGTATCAATGTTCGTGTTTCTACAGAGTATCAATGTTAGTGTTTCTACAGAGTATCAATGTTAATGTTTCTACAGAGTATCAATGTTAATGTTTCTACAGAGTATCAATGTTAATGTTTCTACAGAGTATCAATGTTAGTGATTCTACAGAGTATCAATGTTAATATTTCTACAGAGTATCAATGTTCGTGTTTCTACAGAGTATCAATGTTAGTGTTTCTACAGAGTATCAATGTTAATGTTTCTACAGAGTATCAATGTTAGTGTTTCTACAGAGTATCAATGTTAGTGTTTCTACAGAGTATCAATGTTAGTGTTTCTACAGAGTATCAATGTTAATGTTTCTACAGAGTATCAATGCTAGTGTTTCTACAGAGTATCAATGTTACTGTTTCTACAGAGTATCAATGTTAGTGTTTCTACAGAGTATCAATGTTAGTGTTTCTACAGAGTATCAATGTTAGTATATCTACAGAGTATCAATGTTAATGTTTCTACAGAGTATCACTGTTAATGTTTCTACAGAGTATCAATGTTAGTGTTTCTACAGAGTATCAATGTTAGTGTATCTACAGAGTATCAATGTTAATGTTTCTACAGAGTATCAATGTTAGTATATCTACAGAGTATCAATGTTAGTGTTTCTACAGAGTATCAATGTTAGTGTTTCTACAGAGTATCAATGTTCGTGTTTCTACAGAGTATCAATGTTCGTGTTTCTACAGAGTATCAATGTTAATGTTTCTACAGAGTATCAATGTTAATGTTTCTACAGAGTATCAATGTTAGTGTTTCTACAGAGTATCAATGTTAGTGTTTCTACAGAGTATCAATGTTAGTGTTTCTACAGAGTATCAATGTTAATGTTTCTACAGAGTATCAATGTTAGTGTTTCTACAGAGTATCAATGCTAGTGTTTCTACAGAGTATCAATGTTAGTGTTTCTACAGAGTATCAATGTTAGTATATCTACAGAGTATCAATGTTAATGTTTCTACAGAGTATCAATGTTAGTGTTTCTACAGAGTATCAATGTTAGTGTTTCTACAGAGTATCAATGTTAGTGTTTTTACAGAGTATCAATGTTAATGTTTCTACAGAGTATCAATGTTAATGTTTCTACAGAGTATCAATGTTAATGTTTCTACAGAGTATCAATGTTAGTATATCTACAGAGTATCAATGTTAGTGTTTCTACAGAGTATCAATGTTAGTGTTTCTACAGAGTATCAATGTTAGTGTTTCTACAGAGTATCAATGTTAATGTTTCTACAGAGTATCAATGTTAGTATATCTACAGAGTATCAATGTTAGTATATCTACAGAGTATCAATGTTAGTATATCTACAGAGTATCAATGTTAGTGTTTCTACAGAGTATCAATGTTAGTGTTTCTACAGAGTATCAATGTTAGTGTTTCTACAGAGTATCAATGTTAATGTTTCTACAGAGTATCAATGTTAGTGTTTCTACAGAGTATCAATGTTAGTGTTTCTACAGAGTATCAATGTTAGTGTTTCTACAGAGTATCAATGTTAGTGTTTCTACAGAGTATCAATGTTAATGTTTCTACAGAGTATCAATGTTAGTGTTTCTACAGAGTATCAATGTTAGTGTTTCTACAGAGTATCAATGTTAATGTTTCTACAGAGTATCAATGCTAGTGTTTCTACAGAGTATCAATGTTACTGTTTCTACAGAGTATCAATGTTAGTGTTTCTACAGAGTATCAATGTTAGTGTTTCTACAGAGTATCAATGTTAGTGTTTCTACAGAGTATCAATGTTAGTGTTTCTACAGAGTATCAATGTTAGTATATCTACAGAGTATCAATGTTAATGTTTCTACAGAGTATCACTGTTAATGTTTCTACAGAGTATCAATGTTAGTGTTTCTACAGAGTATCAATGTTAGTATATCTACAGAGTACCAATGTTAATGTTTCTACAGAGTATCAATGTTAGTATATCTACAGAGTATCAATGTTAGTGTTTCTACAGAGTATCAATGTTAGTGTTTCTACAGAGTATCAATGTTCGTGTTTCTACAGAGTATCAATGTTAATGTTTCTACAGAGTATCAATGTTAATGTTTCTACAGAGTATCAATGTTAGTGTTTCTACAGAGTATCAATGTTAGTGTTTCTACAGAGTATCAATGTTAATGTTTCTACAGAGTATCAATGTTAGTGTTTCTACAGAGTATCAATGCTAGTGTTTCTACAGAGTATCAATGTTAGTGTTTCTACAGAGTATCAATGTTAGTATATCTACAGAGTATCAATGTTAATGTTTCTACAGAGTATCACTGTTAATGTTTCTACAGAGTATCAATGTTAGTGTTTCTACAGAGTATCAATGTTAGTGTTTCTACAGAGTATCAATGTTAGTATTTTTACAGAGTATCAATGTTAATGTTTCTACAGAGTATCAATGTTAATGTTTCTACAGAGTATCAATGTTAATGTTTCTACAGAGTATCAATGTTAGTATATCTACAGAGTATCAATGTTAGTGTTTCTACAGAGTATTAATGTTAGTGTTTCTACAGAGTATCAATGTTAATGTTTCTACAGAGTATCAATGTTAGTGTTTCTACAGAGTATCAATGTTAATGTTTCTACAGAGTATCAATGTTAATGTTTCTACAGAGTATCAATGTTAGTGTTTCTACAGAGTATCAATGTTAGTGTTTCTACAGAGTATCAATGTTAGTGTTTCTACAGAGTATCAATGTTAATGTTTCTACAGAGTATCAATGTTAATGTTTCTACAGAGTATCAATGTTAGTGTTTCTACAGAGTATCAATGTTAGTGTTTCTACAGAGTATCAATGTTAGTGTTTCTACAGAGTATCAATGTTAGTTTTTCTACAGAGTATCAATGTTAATGTTTCTACAGAGTATCAATGTTAGTGTTTCTACAGAGTATCAATGTTAGTGTTTCTACAGAGTATCAATGTTAATGTTTCTACAGAGTATCAATGTTAGTATATCTACAGAGTATCAATGTTAATGTTTCTACAGAGTATCAATGTTAATGTTTCTACAGAGTATCAATGTTAGTATATCTACAGAGTATCAATGTTAGTATATCTACAGAGTATCAATGTTAATGTTTCTACAGAGTATTAATGTTAATGTTTCTACACAGTATCAATGTTAATGTTTCTACAGAGTATCAATGTTAGTGTTTCTACAGAGTATCAATGTTAGTGTTTCTACAGAGTATCAATGTTAATGTTTCTACAGAGTA
This sequence comes from Tachypleus tridentatus, assembly GCF_004210375.1. Taxonomy (NCBI): domain Eukaryota; kingdom Metazoa; phylum Arthropoda; class Merostomata; order Xiphosura; family Limulidae; genus Tachypleus; species Tachypleus tridentatus. The sequence continues at coordinate 104,742,705 of NC_134827.1, forward strand.
TCAATGTTAATGTTTCTACAGAGTATCAATGTTAGTGTTTCTACAGAGTATCAATGTTAGTGTTTCTACAGAGTATCAATGTTAGTGTTTCTACAGAGTATCAATGTTAATGTTTCTACAGAGTATCAATGTTAATGTTTCTACAGAGTATCAATGTTAGTGTTTCTACAGAGTATCAATGTTAGTGTTTCTACAGAGTATCAATGTTAATGTTTCTACAGAGTATCAATGTTAATGTTTCTACAGAGTATCAATGTTAGTGTTTCTACAGAGTATCAATGTTAATGTTTCTACAGAGTATCAATGTTAATGTTTCTACAGAAAATCAATGTTAATGTTTCTACAGAAAATCAATGTTAATGTTTCTACAGAAAATCAATGTTAGTGTTTCTACAGAGTATCAATGTTAGTATATCTACAGAGTATCAATGTTAATGTTTCTACAGAGTATCAATGTTAGTGTTTCTACAGAGTATCAATGTTAATGTTTCTACAGAGTATCAATGTTAGTGTTTCTACAGAGTATCAATGTTAGTATATCTACAGAGTAGCAATGTTAATGTTTCTACGGAGTATCAATGTTAGTATATCTACAGAGTATCAATGTTAGTGTTTCTACAGAGTATCAATGTTAGTGTTTCTACAGAGTATCAATGTTAATGTTTCTACAGAGTATCAATGTTAATGTTTCTACAGAAAATCAATGTTAGTGTTTCTACAGAGTATCAATGTTAGTATATCTACAGAGTATCAATGTTAATGTTTCTACAGAGTATCAATGTTAGTGTTTCTACAGAGTATCAATGTTAATGTTTCTACAGAGTATCAATGTTAATGTTTCTACAGAGTATCAATGTTAGTGTTTCTACAGAGTATCAATGTTAGTATATCTACAGAGTATCAATGTTAATGTTTCTACAGAGTATCAATGTTAGTGTTTCTACAGAGTATCAATGTTAATGTTTCTACAGAGTATCAATGTTAATGTTTCTACAGAGTATCAATGTTAATGTTTCTACAGAGTATCAATGTTAGTGTTTCTACAGAGTATCAATGTTAATGTTTCTACAGAGTATCAATGTTAATGTTTCTACAGAGTATCAATGTTAGTGTTTCTACAGAGTATCAATGTTAGTGTTTCTACACAGTATCAATGTTATTGTTTCTACAGAGTATCAATGTTAATGTTTCTACAGAGTATCAATGTTAATGTTTCTACAGAGTATCAATGTTAGTGTTTCTACAGAGTATCAATGTTAGTGTTTCTACACAGTATCAATGTTAGTGTTTCTACAGAGTATCAATGTTAATGTTTCTACAGAGTATCAATGTTAGTGTTTCTACAGAGTATCAATGTTAATGTTTCTACAGAGTATCAATGTTAGTGTTTCTACAGAGTATCAATGTTAATGTTTCTACAGAGTATCAATGTTAGTGTTTCTACAGAGTATCAATGTTAGTGTTTCTACAGAGTATCAATGTTAATGTTTCTACAGAGTATCAATGTTAGTGTTTCTACAGAGTATCAATGTTAGTGTTTCTACAGAGTATCAATGTTAATGTTTCTACAGAGTATCAATGTTAATGTTTCTACAGAGTATCAATGTTAGTGTTTCTACAGAGTATCAATGTTAGTGTTTCTACAGAGTATCAATGTTAGTGTTTCTACAGAGTATCAATGTTAGTGTTTCTACAGAGTATCAATGTTAATGTTTCTACAGAGTATCAATGTTAGTGTTTCTACAGAGTATCAATGTTAGTGTTTCTACAGAGTATCAATGTTAGTGTTTCTACAGAGTATCAATGTTAGTGTTTCTACAGAGTATCAATGTTAATGTTTCTACAGAGTATCAATGTTAGTGTTTCTACAGAGTATCAATGTTAATGTTTCTACAGAGTATCAATGTTAGTGTTTCTACAGAGTATCAATGTTAGTGTTTCTACAGAGTATCAATGTTAGTGTTTCTACAGAGTATCAATGTTAGTGTTTCTACAGAGTATCAATGTTAGTGTTTCTACAGAGTATCAATGTTTGTGTTTCTACAGAGTATCAATGTTAGTGTTTCTACAGAGTATCAATGTTAATGTTTCTACAGAGTATCAATGTTAGTGTTTCTACAGAGTATCAATGTTAATGTTTCTACAGAGTATCAATGTTAGTGTTTCTACAGAGTATCAATGTTAGTGTTTCTACAGAGTATCAATGTTAGTGTTTCTACAGAGTATCAATGTTAGTGTTTCTACAGAGTATCAATGTTAGTGTTTCTACAGAGTATCAATGTTAGTGTTTCTACAGAGTATCAATGTTAGTGTTTCTACAGAGTATCAATGTTAATGTTTCTACAGAGTATCAATGTTAGTATATCTACAGAGTATCAATGTTAGTATATCTACAGAGTATCAATGTTAGTATATCTACAGAGTATCAATGTTAATGTTTCTACAGAGTATCAATGTTAATGTTTCTACAGAGTATCAATGTTAATGTTTCTACAGAGTATCAATGTTAGTGTTTCTACAGAGTATCAATGTTAATGTTTCTACAGAGTATCAATGTTAATGTTTCTACAGAGTATCAATGTTAGTGTTTCTACAGAGTATCAATGTTAATGTTTCTACAGAGTATCAATGTTAATGTTTCTACAGAGTATCAATGTTAGTGTTTCTACAGAGTATCAATGTTAATGTTTCTACAGAGTATCAATGTTAATGTTTCTACAGAGTATCAATGTTAGTGTTTCTACAGAGTATCAATGTTAATGTTTCTACAGAGTATCAATGTTAATGTTTCTACAGAGTATCAATGTTAATGTTTCTACAGAGTATCAATGTTAGTGTTTCTACAGAGTATCAATGTTAGTGTTTCTACAGAGTATCAATGTTAGTGTTTCTACAGAGTATCAATGTTATGTTAATGTTTCTACAGAGTATCAATGTTAGTGTTTCTACAGAGTATCAATGTTAGTGTTTCTACAGAGTATCAATGTTAATGTTTCTACAGAGTATCAATGTTAGTGTTTCTACAGAGTATCAATGTTAGTGTTTCTACAGAGTATCAATGTTAATGTTTCTACAGAGTATCAATGTTAATGTTTCTACAGAGTATCAATGTTAATGTTTCTACAGAGTATCAATGTTAGTGTTTCTACAGAGTATCAATGTTAATGTTTCTACAGAGTATCAATGTTAGTGTTTCTACAGAGTATCAATGTTAATGTTTCTACAGAGTATCAATGTTAGTGTTTCTACAGAGTATCAATGTTAGTGTTTCTACAGAGTATCAATGTTAGTGTTTTTACAGAGTATCAATGCTAGTGTTTCTACAGAGTATCAATGTTAGTGTTTCTACAGAGTATCAATGTTAATGTTTATACAGAGTATCAATGCTAGTGTTCCTTCAGAATATCAATGTTAGTGTTTCTACAGAGTATCAATGTTAATGTTTCTACAGAGTATCAATGTTAGTGTTTCTACAGAGTATCAATGTTAATGTTTCTACAGAGTATCAATGTTAGTGTTTCTACAGAGTATCAATGTTAATGTTTCTACAGAGTATCAATGTTAGTGTTTTTACAGAGTATCAATGTTCGTGTTTCTACAGAGTATCAATGTTAGTGTTTCTTCAGAGTATTAATGTTAGTGTTTCTACAGAGTATCAATGTTCGTGTTTCTACAGAGTATCAATGTTTGTGTTTCTACAGAGTATCAATGTTAGTGTTTCTACAGAGTATCAATGTTAATGTTTCTACAGAGTATCAATGTTAGTGTTTCTACAGAGTATCAATGTTAATGTTTTTACAGAGTATCAATGTTCGTGTTTCTACAGAGTATCAATGTTCGTGTTTCTACAGAGTATCAATGTTGGTGTTTCTACAGAGTATCAATGTTAGTGTTTCTACAGAGTATTAATGTTAGTGTTTCTACAGAGTATCAATGTTAGTGTTTCTACAGAGCATCAATGTTAGTGTTTCTACAGAGTATCAATGTTAATGTTTCTACAGAGTATCAATGTTAGTATATCTACAGAGTATCAATGTTAGTATATCTACAGAGTATCAATGTTAGTATATCTACAGAGCATCAATGTTAATGTTTCTACAGAGTATTAATGTTAATGTTTCTACACAGTATCAATGTTAATGTTTCTACAGAGTATCAATGTTAGTGTTTCTACAGAGTATCAATGTTAGTGTTTCTACAGAGTATCAATGTTAATGTTTCTACAGAGTATCAATGTTAATGTTTCTACAGAGTATCAATGTTAGTGTTTCTACAGAGTATCAATGTTAATGTTTCTACAGAGTATCAATGCTAGTGTTTCTACAGAGTATCAATGTTACTGTTTCTACAGAGTATCAATGTTAGTGTTTCTACAGAGTATCAATGTTAGTGTTTCTACAGAGTATCAATGCTAGTGTTTCTACAGAGTATCAATGTTAGTGTTTCTACAGAGTATCAATGTTAGTATATCTACAGAGTATCAATGTTAATGTTTCTACAGAGTATCACTGTTAATGTTTCTACAGAGTATCAATGTTAGTGTTTCTACAGAGTATCAATGTTAGTATATCTACAGAGTAGCAATGTTAATGTTTCTACAGAGTATCAATGTTAGTATATCTACAGAGTATCAATGTTAGTGTTTCTACAGAGTATCAATGTTAATGTTTCTACAGAGTATCAATGTTAGTGTTTCTACAGAGTATCAATGTTAATGTTTCTACAGAGTATCAATGTTAGTGTTTTTACAGAGTATCAATGTTCGTGTTTCTACAGAGTATCAATGTTAGTGTTTCTTCAGAGTATTAATGTTAGTGTTTCTACAGAGTATCAATGTTAGTGTTTCTACAGAGTATCAATGTTTGTGTTTCTACAGAGTATCAATGTTACTGTTTCTACAGAGTATCAATGTTAGTGTTTCTACAGAGTATCAATGTTAATGTTTTTACAGAGTATCAATGTTCGTGTTTCTACAGAGTATCAATGTTAGTGTTTCTACAGAGTATCAATGTTAGTGTTTCTACAGAGTATCAATGTTAGTGTTTCTACAGTATCAATGTTAGTGTTTCTACAGAGTATCAATGTTAATGTTTCTACAGAGTATCAATGTTAATGTTTCTACAGAGTATCAATGTTAGTGTTTCTACAGAGTATCAATGTTAATGTTTCTACAGAGTATCAATGTTAGTGTTTCTACAGAGTATCAATGTTAGTGTTTCTACAGAGTATCAATGTTAGTGTTTCTACAGAGTATCAATGTTAGTGTTTCTACAGAGTATCAATGTTAGTGTTTCTACAGAGTATCAATGTTAGTGTTTCTACAGAGTATCAATGTAAGTGTTTCTACAGAGTATCAATGTTAATGTTTCTACAGAGTATCAATGCTAGTGTTTCTTCAGAGTATCAATGTTAGTGTTTCTACAGAGTATCAATGTTAGTGTTTCTACAGAGTATCAATGTTAATGTTTCTACAGAGTATCAATGTTAGTGTTTCTACAGAGTATCAATGTTAATGTTTCTACAGAGTATCAATGTTAGTGTTTCTACAGAGTATCAATGTTAATGTTTCTACAGAGTATCAATGTTAGTGTTTTTACAGAGTATCAATGTTCGTGTTTCTACAGAGTATCAATGTTAGTGTTTCTACAGAGTATTAATGTTAGTGTTTCTACAGAGTATCAATGTTCGTGTTTCTACAGAGTATCAATGTTTGTGTTTCTACAGAGTATCAATGTTAGTGTTTCTACAGAGTATCAATGTTAATGTTTCTACAGAGTATCAATGTTAGTGTTTCTACAGAGTATCAATGTTAATGTTTTTACAGAGTATCAATGTTCGTGTTTCTACAGAGTATCAATGTTCGTGTTTCTACAGAGTATCAATGTTGGTGTTTCTACAGAGTATCAATGTTAGTGTTTCTACAGAGTATTAATGTTAGTGTTTCTACAGAGTATCAATGTTAGTGTTTCTACAGAGTATCAATGTTAGTGTTTCTACAGAGTATCAATGTTAATGTTTCTACAGAGTATCAATGTTAGTATATCTACAGAGTATCAATGTTAGTATATCTACAGAGTATCAATGTTAGTATATCTACAGAGTATCAATGTTAATGTTTCTACAGAGTATTAATGTTAATGTTTCTACAGAGTATCAATGTTAATGTTTCTACAGAGTATCAATGTTAGTGTTTCTACAGAGTATCAATGTTAGTGTTTCTACAGAGTATCAATGTTAATGTTTCTACAGAGTATCAATGTTAATGTTTCTACAGAGTATCAATGTTAGTGTTTCTACAGAGTATCAATGTTAATGTTTCTACAGAGTATCAATGCTAGTGTTTCTACAGAGTATCAATGTTACTGTTTCTACAGAGTATCAATGTTAGTGTTTCTACAGAGTATCAATGTTAGTGTTTCTACAGAGTATCAATGCTAGTGTTTCTACAGAGTATCAATGTTAGTGTTTCTACAGAGTATCAATGTTAGTATATCTACAGAGTATCAATGTTAATGTTTCTACAGAGTATCAATGTTAATGTTTCTACAGAGTATCAATGTTAGTGTTTCTACAGAGTATCAATGTTAGTATATCTACAGAGTAGCAATGTTAATGTTTCTACAGAGTATCAATGTTAGTATATCTACAGAGTATCAATGTTAGTGTTTCTACAGAGTATCAATGTTAATGTTTCTACAGAGTATCAATGTTAGTGTTTCTACAGAGTATCAATGTTAATGTTTCTACAGAGTATCAATGTTAGTGTTTTTACAGAGTATCAATGTTCGTGTTTCTACAGAGTATCAATGTTAGTGTTTCTACAGAGTATCAATGTTCGTGTTTCTACAGAGTATCAATGTTTGTGTTTCTACAGAGTATCAATGTTACTGTTTCTACAGAGTATCAATGTTAGTGTTTCTACAGAGTATCAATGTTAATGTTTTTACAGAGTATCAATGTTCGTGTTTCTACAGAGTATCAATGTTAGTGTTTCTACAGAGTATCAATGTTAGTGTTTCTACAGAGTATCAATGTTAGTGTTTCTACAGAGTATCAATGTTAATGTTTCTACAGAGTATCAATGTTAATGTTTCTACAGAGTATCAATGTTAGTGTTTCTACAGAGTATCAATGTTAATGTTTCTACAGAGTATCAATGTTAGTGTTTCTACAGAGTATCAATGTTAATGTTTCTACAGAGTATCAATGTTAGTGTTTCTACAGAGTATCAATGTTAGTGTTTCTACAGAGTATCAATGTTAGTGTTTCTACAGAGTATCAATGTTAGTGTTTCTACAGAGTATCAATGTAAGTGTTTCTACAGAGTATCAATGTTAATGTTTCTACAGAGTATCAATGCTAGTGTTTCTTCAGAGTATCAATGTTAGTGTTTCTACAGAGTATCAATGTTAGTGTTTCTACAGAGTATCAATGTTAATGTTTCTACAGAGTATCAATGTTAGTGTTTCTACAGAGTATCAATGTTAATGTTTCTACAGAGTATCAATGTTAGTGTTTCTACAGAGTATCAATGTTAATGTTTCTACAGAGTATCAATGTTAGTGTTTCTACAGAGTATCAATGTTCGTGTTTCTACAGAGTATCAATGTTAGTGTTTCTTCAGAGTATTAATGTTAGTGTTTCTACAGAGTATCAATGTTCGTGTTTCTACAGAGTATCAATGTTTGTGTTTCTACAGAGTATCAATGTTAGTGTTTCTACAGAGTATCAATGTTAATGTTTCTACAGAGTATCAATGTTAGTGTTTCTACAGAGTATCAATGTTAATGTTTTTACAGAGTATCAATGTTCGTGTTTCTACAGAGTATCAATGTTCGTGTTTCTACAGAGTATCAATGTTGGTGTTTCTACAGAGTATCAATGTTAGTGTTTCTACAGAGTATTAATGTTAGTGTTTCTACAGAGTATCAATGTTAGTGTTTCTACAGAGTATCAATGTTAGTGTTTCTACAGAGTATCAATGTTAATGTTTCTACAGAGTATCAATGTTAGTATATCTACAGAGTATCAATGTTAGTATATCTACAGAGTATCAATGTTAGTATATCTACAGAGTATCAATGTTAATGTTTCTACAGAGTATTAATGTTAATGTTTCTACACAGTATCAATGTTAATGTTTCTACAGAGTATCAATGTTAGTGTTTCTACAGAGTATCAATGTTAGTGTTTCTACAGAGTATCAATGTTAATGTTTCTACAGAGTATCAATGTTAATGTTTCTACAGAGTATCAATGTTAGTGTTTCTACAGAGTATCAATGTTAATGTTTCTACAGAGTATCAATGCTAGTGTTTCTACAGAGTATCAATGTTACTGTTTCTGCAGAGTATCAATGTTAGTGTTTCTACAGAGTATCAATGTTAGTGTTTCTACAGAGTATCAATGCTAGTGTTTCTACAGAGTATCAATGTTAGTGTTTCTACAGAGTATCAATGTTAGTATATCTACAGAGTATCAATGTTAATGTTTCTACAGAGTATCACTGTTAATGTTTCTACAGAGTATCAATGTTAGTGTTTCTACAGAGAATCAATGTTAGTATATCTACAGAGTAGCAATGTTAATGTTTCTACAGAGTATCAATGTTAGTATATCTACAGAGTATCAATGTTAGTGTTTCTTCAGAGTATCAATGTTAATGTTTCTACAGAGTATCAATGTTAGTGTTTCTACAGAGTATCAATGTTAATGTTTCTACAGAGTATCAATGTTAGTGTTTTTACAGAGTATCAATGTTCGTGTTTCTACAGAGTATCAATGTTAGTGTTTCTTCAGAGTATTAATGTTAGTGTTTCTACAGAGTATCAATGTTCGTGTTTCTACAGAGTATCAATGTTTGTGTTTCTACAGAGTATCAATGTTAGTGTTTCTACAGAGTATCAATGTTAATGTTTCTACAGAGTATCAATGTTAGTGTTTCTACAGAGTATCAATGTTAATGTTTTTACAGAGTATCAATGTTCGTGTTTCTACAGAGTATCAATGTTAGTGTTTCTACAGAGTATCAATGTTAGTGTTTCTACAGAGTATCAATGTTAGTGTTTCTACAGAGTATCAATGTTAATGTTTCTACACAGTATCAATGTTAATGTTTCTACAGAGTATCAATGTTAGTGTTTCTACAGAGTATCAATGTTAGTGTTTCTACAGAGTATCAATGTTAATATTTCTACAGAGTATTAATGTTAGTGTTTTTACAGAGTATCAATGTTAATGTTTCTACAGAGTATCAATTTTAGTGTTTCTACACAGTATCAATGTTAGTGTTTCTACACAGTATCAATGTTATTGTTTTTACAGAGTATCAATGTTAATGTTTCTACAGAGTATCAATGTTAGTGTTTCTACAGAGTATCAATGTTAGTGTTTCTACACAGTATCAATGTTAGTGTTTCTACAGAGTATCAATGTTAGTGTTTCTACAGAGTATCAATGTTAGTGTTTCTACAGAGTATCAATGTTGTGTTTCTACAGAGTATCAATGTTAGTGTTTCTACAGAGTATCAATGTTAGTGTTTCTACAGAGTATCAATGTTAATGTTTTTACAGAGTATCAATGTTCGTGTTTCTACAGAGTATCAAAGTGTTATCAATGTTAGTTTCTACAGAGTATCAATGTTAGTGTTTCTACAGAGTATCAATGTTAGTGTTTCTACAGAGTATCAATGTTAATGTTTCTACAGAGTATCAATGTTAATGTTTCTACAGAGTATCAATGTTAGTGTTTCTACAGAGTATCAATGTTAATGTTTCTACAGAGTATCAATGTTAATGTTTCTACAGAGTATCAATGTTAGTGTTTCTACAGAGTATCAATGTTAGTGTTTCTACAGAGTATCAATGTTAGTGTTTCTACAGAGTATCACTGTTAGTGTTTCTACAGAGCATCAATGTTAGTGTTAGTTTCTACAGAGTATCAATGTTAATGTTTCTACAGAGTATCAATGTTAGTGTTTCTACAGAGCATCAATGTTAGTGTTTCTACAGAGTATCAATGTTAGTGTTTCTACAGAGTATCAATGTTAGTGTTTCTACAGAGTATCAATGTTAGTGTTTCTACAGAGTATCAATGTTAATGTTTCTACAGAGTATCAATGTTAGTGTTTCTACAGAGTATCAATGTTAATGTTTCTACAGAGTATCAATGTTAGTGTTTCTACAGAGTATCAATGTTAGTGTTTCTACAGAGTATCAATGTTAGTGTTTTACAGAGTGTTTCTACAGAGTATCAATGTTAGTGTTTCTACAGAGTATCAATGTTAGTGTTTCTACAGAGTATCATCAATGTTACAGATGTTTCTACAGAGTATCAATGTTAGTGTTTCTACAGAGTATCAATGTTAGTGTTTCTACAGAGCATCAATGTTAATGTTTCTACAGAGTATCAATGTTAGTGTTTCTACAGAGTATCAATGTTAATGTTTCTCTACAGAGTATCAATGTTCAATGTGTTTCTACAGAGCATCAATGTTAGTGTTTCTACAGAGTATCAATGTTAGTGTTTCTACAGAGTATCAATGTTAGTGTTTCTACAGAGTATCAATGTTAGTGTTTCTACAGAGTATCAATGTTAGTGTTTCTACAGAGTATCAATGTTAGTGTTTCTACAGAGTATCAATGTTAATGTTTCTACAGAGTATCAATGTTAGTGTTTCTACAGAGCATCAATCAATGTTAGTGTTTCTACAGAGTATCAATGTTAATGTTTCTACAGAGTATCAATGTTAATGTTACAGAGTATCAATGTTAATGTTTCTACAGAGTATCAATGTTAGTGTTTCTACAGAGTATCAATGTTAGTGTTTCTACAGAGTATCAATGTTAGTGTTTCTACAGAGTATCAATGTTAATGTTTCTACAGAGTATCAATGTTAGTGTTTCTACAGAGTATTAATGTTAGTTTCTACAGAGTATCAATTTCTACAGAGTATCAATGTTAGTGTTTCTACAGAGTATCAATGTTATGTTAGTGTTTCTACAGAGTATCAATGTTAGTGTTTCTACAGAGTATCAATGTTAGTGTTTCTACAGAGTATCAATGTTAGTGTTTCTACAGAGTATCAATGTTAGTGTTTCTACAGAGTATCAATGTTAGTGTTTCTACAGAGTATCAATGTTAGTGTTTCTACAGAGTATCAATGTTAGTGTTTCAATGTTAGTGTTTCTACAGAGTATCAATGTTAGTGTTTCTACAGAGCATCAATCAATGCATCAATGTTTATCTACAGAGTATCAATGTTAGTGTTTCTACAGAGTATCAATGTTAGTGTTTCTACAGAGCATCAATGTTAGTGTTTCTACAGAGCATCAATGTTAATGTTTCTACAGAGTATCAATGTTAGTGTTTCTACATATCAATGTTCGTGTTTCTGTATCAATGTTAGTGTTTCTACAGAGTATCAATGTTAGTGTTTCTACAGAGTATCAATGTTAGTGTTTCTACAGAGTATCAATGTTAGTGTTTCTACAGAGTATCAATGTTAGTGTTTCTACAGAGTATCAATGTTAGTGTTTCTACAGAGTATCAATGTTAGTGTTTCTACAGAGTATCTACAGAGTATCAATGTTTCTACAGAGTATCAATGTTAGTGTTTCTACAGAGTATCAATGTTAGTGTTTCTACAGAGTATCAATGTTAGTGTTTCTACAGAGTATCAATGTTAATGTTTCTACAGAGTATCAATGTTTGTTTCTACAGAGTATCAATGTTAATGTTTCTACAGAGTATCAATGTTAGTGTTTCTACAGAGTATCAATGTTAATGTTTCTACAGAGTATCAATGTACAGAGCATCAGTGTTTCTACAGAGTATCAATGTTAGTGTTTCTACAGAGCATCAATGTTAGTGTTTCTACAGAGTATCAATGTTGTACAGAGCATCAATGTTAATGTTTCTACAGAGTATCAATGTTTCTACAGAGCATCAATGTTAGTGTTTCTACAGAGTATTAATGTTGTGTTTCTACAGAGTATCAATGTTAGTGTTTCTACAGAGTATCAATGTTAGTGTTTCTACAGAGTATCAATGTTAGTGTTTCTACAGAGTATCAATGTTAGTGTTTCTACAGAGTATCAATGTTAGTGTTTCTACTATCAATGTTAGTGTTTCTACAGAGTATCAATGTTAGTGTTTCTACAGAGTATCAATGTTAGTGTTTCTACAGAGCATCAATGTTAGTGTTTCTACAGAGTATCAATGTTAGTGTTTCTACAGAGTATCAATGTTAGTGTTTCTCAATGTTAGTGTTTCTACAGAGTATCAATGTTAGTGTTTCTACAGAGTATCAATGTTAGTGTTTCTACAGAGTATCAATGTTAATGTTTCTACAGAGTATCAATGTTAGTGTTTCTACAGAGTATCAATGTTAGTGTTTCTACAGAGTATCAATGTTAGTGTTTCTACAGAGTATCAATGTTAATGTTTCTACAGAGTATCAATGTTAATGTTTCTACAGAGTATCAATGTTAGTGTTTCTACAGAGTATCAATGTTAGTGTTTCTACAGAGCATCAATGTTAGTGTTTCTACAGAGTATCAATGTTAGTGTTTCACAGAGTATCAAATACAGAGTATAGTGTTTCTACAGAGCATCAATGTTAATGTTTCTACAGAGTATCAATGTTAGTGTTTCTACAGAGTATCAATGTTAGTGTTTCTACAGAGTATCAATGTTAGTGTTTCTACAGAGTATCAATGTTAGTGTTTCTACAGAGCATCAATGTTAGTGTTTCTACAGAGTATCAATGTTAATGTTTCTACAGAGCATCAATGTGTTTCTACAGAGTATCAATGTTAGTGTTTCTACAGAGTATCAATGTTAGTGTTTCTACAGAGTATCAATGTTAGTGTTTCTACAGAGTATCAATGTTAGTGTTTCTACAGAGTATCAATGTTAATGTTTCTACAGAGTATCAATGTTAGTGTTTCTACAGAGCATCAATGTTAGTGTTTCTACAGAGTATCAATGTTAGTGTTTCTACAGAGTATCAATGTTAGTGTTTCTCTACAGAGTATCAATGTTAGTGTTTCTACAGAGTATCAATGTTAGTGTTTCTACAGAGTATCAATGTTAGTGTTTCTACAGAGTATCAATGTTAGTATCAATGTTTCTACAGAGTATCAATCAATGTCAATGTTGTTTCTACAGAGTATCAATGTTTCTACAGAGCATCAATGTTAATTTTCTACAGAGCATCAATGTTAGTGTTTCTACAGAGTATCAATGTTAGTGTTTCTACAGAGCATCAATGTTAATGTTTCTACAGAGTATCAATGTTAGTGTTTCTACAGAGTATCAATGTTAGTGTTTCTACAGAGTATCAATGTTAGTGTTTCTACAGAGTATCAATGTTAATGTTTCTACAGAGTATCAATGTTAATGTTTCTACAGAGTATCAATGTTAGTGTTTCTACAGAGTATCAATGTTAATGTTTCTACAGAGTATCAATGTTAGTGTTTCTACAGAGTATCAATCTACAGAGTATCAATGTTAATGTTTCTACAGAGTAGCAATGTTAATGTTCTACGGATATCTACAGAGTATCAATGTTAGTGTTTCTACAGAGTATCAATGTTAGTATATCTACAGAGTATCAATGTTAATGTTTCTACAGAGTATCAATGTTAATGTTTCTACAGTGTATCAATGTTAATATATCTACAGAGTATCAATGTTAGTGTTTCTACAGAGTATCAATGTTAGTGTTTCTACAGAGTATCAATGTTAATGTTTCTACAGAGCATCAATGTTAATGTTTCTACAGAGTATCAATGTTAATGTTTCTACAGAGTATCAATGTTAGTGTTTCTACAGAGCATCAATGTTAATGTTTCTACAGAGCATCAATGTTAGTGTTTCTACAGAGCATCAATGTTAATGTTTCTACAGAGTATCAATGTTAGTGTTTCTACAGAGTATCAATGTTACTGTTTCTACAGAGTATCAATGTTTTACAGAGCATCAATGTTAGTGTTTCTACAGAGCATCAATGTTAGTGTTTCTACAGAGCATCAATGCTAGTGTTTCTACAGAGTATCAATGTTAGTGTTTCTACAGAGTATCAATGTTAGTATATCTACAGAGCATCAATGTTAATGTTTCTACAGAGTATCAATGTTAATGTTTCTACAGAGCATCAATGTTAGTGTTTCTACAGAGCATCAATGTTAGTATATCTACAGAGTAGCAATGTTAATGTTTCTACAGAGTATCAATGTTAGTATATCTACAGAGTATCAATGTTAGTGTTTCTACAGAGTATCAATGTTAGTGTTTCTACAGAGTATCAATGTTAGTGTTTCTACAGAGTATCAATGTTAATGTTTCTACAGAGCATCAATGTTAATGTTTCTACAGAGTATCAATGTTAGTGTTTCTACAGAGCATCAATGTTAGTGTTTCTACAGAGTATCAATGTTAGTGTTTCTACAGAGTATCAATGCTAGTGTTTCTACAGAGCATCAATGTTAGTGTTTCTACAGAGTATCAATGTTAGTATATCTACAGAGTATCAATGTTAATGTTTCTACAGAGTATCACTGTTAATGTTTCTACAGAGTATCAATGTTAGTGTTTCTACAGAGTATCAATGTTAGTGTTTCTACAGAGTATCAATGTTAGTGTTTTTACAGAGTATCAATGTTAATGTTTCTACAGAGTATCAATGTTAATGTTTCTACAGAGTATCAATGTTAATGTTTCTACAGAGTATCAATGTTAGTATATCTACAGAGTATCAATGTTAGTGTTTCTACAGAGTATTAATGTTAGTTTTTCTACAGAGTATCAATGTTAATGTTTCTACAGAGTATCAATGTTAGTGTTTCTACAGAGTATCAATGTTAATGTTTCTACAGAGTATCAATGTTAATGTTTCTACAGAGTATCAATGTTAGTGTTTCTACAGAGTATCAATGTTAGTGTTTCTATAGAGTATCAATGTTAATGTTTCTACAGAGTATCAATGTTAATGTTTCTACAGAGTATCAATGTTAGTATATCTACAGAGTATCAATGTTAATGTTTCTACAGAGTATCAATGTTAGTGTTTCTACAGAGTATCAATGTTAGTGTTTCTACAGAGTATCAATGTTAATGTTTCTACAGAGTATCACTGTTAGTGTTTCTACAGAGTATCAATGTTAGTGTTTCTACAGAGTATCAATGTTAGTATATCTACAGAGTAGCAATGTTAATGTTTCTACGGAGTATCAATGTTAGTATCTCTATAGAGTATCAATGTTAATGTTTCTACAGAGTATCAATGTTAGTATATCTACAGAGTATCAATGTTAGTATATCTCACAGAGTATCAATGTTAGTATATCTACAGAGTATCAATGTTAATGTTTCTACAGAGTATCAATGTTAATGTTTCTACAGAGTATTAATGTTAATGTTTCTACACAGTATCAATGTTAATGTTTCTACAGAGTATCAATGTTAGTGTTTCTACAGAGCATCAATGTTAATGTTTCTACAGAGTATCAATGTTAATGTTTCTACAGAGTATCAATGTTAATGTTTCTACAGAGTATCAATGTTAGTGTTTCTACAGAGCATCAATGTTAGTGTTTCTACAGAGTATCAATGTTAGTGTTTCTACAGAGTATCAATGTCAATGTTTCTACAGAGTATGAATGTTAATGTTTCTACAGAGTATCAATGTTAGTGTTTCTACAGAGTATCAATGTTAGTGTTTCTACAGAGTATCAATGTTAATGTTTCTACAGAGTATCAATGTTAATGTTTCTACAGAGTATCAATGTTAGTGTTTCTACAGAGTATCAATGTTAATGTTTCTACAGAGTATCAATGTTAATGTTTCTACAGAAAATCAATGTTAATGTTTCTACAGAAAATCAATGTTAATGTTTCTACAGAAAATCAATGTTAGTGTTTCTACAGAGTATCAATGTTAGTATATCTACAGAGTATCAATATTAATGTTTCTACAGAGTATCAATGTTAGTGTTTCTACAGAGTATCAATGTTAATGTTTCTACAGAGTATCACTGTTAGTGTTTCTACAGAGTATCAATGTTAGTATATCTACAGAGTAGCAATGTTAATGTTTCTACGGAGTATCAATGTTAGTATATCTACAGAGTATCAATGTTAGTGTTTCTACAGAGTATCAATGTTAGTGTTTCTACAGAGTATCAATGTTAATGTTTCTACAGAGTATCAATGTTAATGTTTCTACAGAAAATCAATGTTAGTGTTTCTACAGAGTATCAATGTTAGTATATCTACAGAGTATCAATGTTAATGTTTCTACAGAGTATCAATGTTAGTGTTTCTACAGAGTATCAATGTTAATGTTTCTACAGAGTATCACTGTTAATGTTTCTACAGAGTATCAATGTTAGTGTTTCTACAGAGTATCAATGTTAATGTTTCTACAGAGTATCAATGTTAATGTTTCTACAGAGTATCAATGTTAGTGTTTCTACAGAGTATCAATGTTAATGTTTCTACAGAGTATCAATGTTAATGTTTCTACAGAAAATCAATGTTAATGTTTCTACAGAGTATCAATGTTAGTATATCTACAGAGTATCAATATTAATGTTTCTACAGAGTATCAATGTTAGTGTTTCTACAAAGTATCAATGTTAATGTTTCTACAGAGTATCACTGTTAGTGTTTCTACAGAGTATCAATGTTAGTATATCTACAGAGTAGCAATGTTAATGTTTCTACGGAGTATCAATGTTAGTATATCTACAGAGTATCAATGTTAGTGTTTCTACAGAGTATCAATGTTAGTGTTTCTACAGAGTATCAATGTTAATGTTTCTACAGAGTATCAATGTTAATGTTTCTACAGAAAATCAATGTTAATGTTTCTACAGAAAATCAATGTTAGTGTTTCTACAGAGTATCAATGTTAGTATATCTACAGAGTATCAATGTTAATGTTTCTACAGAGTATCAATGTTAGTGTTTCTACAGAGTATCAATGTTAATGTTTCTACAGAGTATCACTGATGTTTCTACAGAGTATCAATGTTAGTGTTTCTACAGAGTATCAATGTTAGTATATCTACAGAGTAGCAATGTTAGTGTTTCTACAGAGTATCAATGTTCGTGTTTCAGCAGAGTATCAATGTTAATGTTTCTACAGAGTATCAATGTTAATGTTTCTACAGAGTATCAATGTTAATGTTTCTACAGAGTATCAATGTTAGTGTTTCTACAGAGTATCAATATTAATGTTTCTACAGAGTATCAATGTTAATGTTTCTACAGAGTATCAATGTTAGTGTTTCTACAGAGTATCAATGTTAGTGTTTCTACAGAGTATCAATGTTAGTGTTTCTACACAGTATCAATGTTAATGTTTCTACAGAGTATCAATGTTAGTGTTTCTACAGAGTATCAATGTTAGTGTTTCTACAGAGCATCAATGTTAATGTTTCTACAGAGCATCAATGTTAGTGTTTCTACAGAGTATCAATGTTAATGTTTCTACAGAGCATCAATGTTAGTGTTTCTACAGAGCATCAATGTTAGTGTTTCTACAGAGTATCAATGTTAGTGTTTCTACAGAGCATCAATGTTAGTGTTTCTACAGAGTATGAATGTTAATGTTTCTACAGAGTATTAATGTTAGTGTTTCTACAGAGTATCAATGTTCTTGTTTCTACATAGTTTCAATGTTAATGTTTCTACAGAGTATCAATGTTAATGTTTCTACAGAGTATTAATGTTAGTGTTTCTACAGAGTATCAATGTTCGTGTTTCTACAGAGTATCAATGTTAGTGTTTCTACAGAGTATCAATGTTAGTGTTTCTACAGAGCATCAATGTTCGTGTTTCTCCAGAGTATCAATGTTAGTGTTTCTACAGAGTATCAATGTTAGTGTTTCTACAGAGTATTAATGTTAGTGTTTCTACAGAGTATCAATGTTAGTGTTTCTACACAGTATCAATGTTAATGTTTCTACAGAGTATCAATGTTAGTGTTTCTACAGAGCATCAATGTTAGTGTTTCTACAGAGCATCAATGTTAATGCTCTACAGAGTATCAATGTTAATGTTTCTACAGAGTATCAATGTTAGTGTTTCTACAGAGTATCAATGTTAGTGTTTCTACAGAGCATCAATGTTAGTGTTTCTACAGAGTATCAATGTTAATGTTTCTACAGAGTATCAATGTTAGTGTTTCTACAGAGTATCAATGTTAATGTTTCTACAGAGTATTAATGTTAGTGTTTTTACAGAGTATCAATGTTCGTGTTTCTACAGAGTATCAATGTTAATGTTTCTACAGAGTATCAATGTTAGTGTTTCTACAGAGTATCAATGTTAGTGTTTCTACAGAGTATCAATGTTCGTGTTTCTACAGAGTATCAATGTTAATGTTTCTACAGAGTATCAATGTTAGTGTTTCTACAGAGTATTAATGTTAATGTTTCTACAGAGTATTAATGTTCGTGTTTCTACAGAGTATCAATGTTAGTGTTTCTACAGAGTATCAATGTTAGTGTTTCTACAGAGTATCAATGTTAGTGTTTCTACAGAGTATTAATGTTAGTGTTTCTACAGAGTATCAATGTTCGTGTTTCTACAGAGTATCAATGTTAGTGTTTCTACAGAGTATCAATGTTAGTGTTTCTACACAGTATCAATGTCACTGTTTCTACAGAGTATCAATGTTAGTGTTTCTACACAGTATCAATGTTATTGTTTCTACAGAGTATCAATGTTATTGTTTCTACAGAGTATCAATGTTAGTGTTTCTACAGAATATCAATATTATTGTTTGTACAGAGTATCAATGTTAGTGTTTCTACAGAGTATCAATGTTAGTGTTTCTACAGAGTATCAATGTTAGTGTTTCTACAGAGTATTAATGTTAATGTTTCTACAGAGTATCAATGTTAGTGTTTCTACAGAGTATTAATGTTTCTACAGAGTATCAATGTTAGTGTTTCTACAGAGTATCAATGTTAATGTTTCTACAGAGTATCAATGTTAATGTTTCTACAGAGTATCAATGTTAGTGTTTCTACAGAGTATCAATGTTAATGTTTCTACAGAGTATCAATGTTAGTGTTTCTACAGAGTATCAATGTTAATGTTTCTACAGAGTATCAATGTTAATGTTTCTACAGAGTATCAATGTTAGTATATCTACAGAGTATCAATGTTAGTATATCTACAGAGTATCAATGTTAATGTTTCTACAGAGTATCAATGTTAGTATATCTACAGAGTATCAATGTTAATATTTCTACAGAGTATCAATGTTAGTGTTTCTCCATAGTATCAATGTTAGTGTTTCTACAGAGTATCAATGTTAGTGTTTTTACAGAGTATCAATGTTAGTGTTTTTACAGAGTATCAATGCTAGTGTTTCTACAGAGCATCAATGTTAGTGTTTCTACAGAGTATCAATGTTAGTGTTTCTACAGAGTATCAATGCTAGTGTTTCTACAGAGTATCAATGTTAATGTTTCTACAGAGTATCAATGTTAATGTTTCTACAGAGTATCAATGTTAGTGTTTCTACAGAGTATCAATGTTAATGTTTCTACAGAGCATCAATGTTAATGTTTCTACAGAGTATCAATGTTAGTGTTTCTACAGAGCATCAATGTTAGTGTTTCTACAGAGCATCAATGTTAGTGTTTTACAGAGCATCAATGCTAGTGTTTCTACAGAGCATCAATGTTAGTGTTTCTACAGAGCATCAATGTTAATGTTTCTACAGAGTATCAATGCTAGTGTTTCTCCAGAGTATCAATGTTAGTGTTTCTACAGAGCATCAATGTTAGTGTTTCTACAGAGCATCAATGTTAATGTTTCTACAGAGTATCAATGTTAATGTTTCTACAGAGTATCAATGTTAGTGTTTCTACAGAGTATCAATGTTAGTGTTTCTACAGAGTATCAATGTTAGTATATCTACAGAGTATCAATATTAATGTTTCTACAGAGTATCAATGTTAGTGTTTCTACAGAGTATTAATGTTAGTGTTTCTACAGAGTATTAATGTTAGTGTTTTACAGAGCATCAATGTTCGTGTTTCTACAGAGTATCAATGTTAGTGTTTCTACAGAGTATTAATGTTAGTGTTTTACAGAGCATCAATGTTCGTGTTTCTACAGAGCATCAATGTTAATGTTTCTACAGAGTATCAATGTTAGTGTTTCTTCAGAGCATCAATGTTCGTGTTTCTACAGAGCATCAATGTTAGTGTTTCTACAGAGTATCAATGTTAGTGTTTCTACAGAGCATCAATGTTAGTGTTTCTACAGAGCATCAATGTTAATGTTTCTACAGAGTATCAATGTTAGTGTTTTTTACAGAGCATCAATGTTAATGTTTCTACAGAGTATCAATGTTAGTGTTTCTACAGAGCATCAATGTTAGTGTTTCTACACAGTATCAATGTTATTGTTTCTACAGAGTATCAATGTTAATGTTTCTACAGAGTATTAATGTTAGTGTTTCTACAGAGTATCAATGTTCGTGTTTCTACAGAGTATCAATGTTCGTGTTTCTACAGAGCATCAATGTTAATGTTTCTACAGAGCATCAATGCTAGTGTTTCTTCAGAGTATCAATGTTAGTGTTTCTACAGAGTATCAATGTTAGTGTTTCTACAGAGTATCAATGTTAATGTTTCTACAGAGCATCAATGTTAGTGTTTCTACAGAGCATCAATGTTAGTGTTTCTACAGAGCATCAATGTTAGTATATCTACAGAGCATCAATATTAATGTTTCTACAGAGTATCAATGTTAGTGTTTCTACAGAGCATTAATGTTAGTGTTTTACAGAGCATCAATGTTCGTGTTTCTACAGAGCATCAATGTTAGTGTTTCTACAGAGTATTAATGTTAGTGTTTCTACAGAGCATCAATGTTCGTGTTTCTACAGAGTATCAATGTTAATGTTTCTACAGAGTATTAATGTTAGTGTTTCTACAGAGCATCAATGTTCGTGTTTCTACAGAGTATCAATGTTTGTGTTTCTACAGAGCATCAATGTTAGTGTTTCTACAGAGCATCAATGTTAATGTTTCTACAGAGTATTAATGTTAGTGTTTTTACAGAGCATCAATGTTAATGTTTCTACAGAGCATCAATGTTAATGTTTCTACAGAGCATCAATGTTAATGTTTCTACAGAGCATCAATGTTAGTGTTTCTACAGAGCATCAATGTTAGTGTTTCTACACAGCATCAATGTTATTGTTTCTACAGAGCATCAATGTTAGTGTTTCTACAGAGCATCAATGTTAGTGTTTCTACAGAGTATCAATGTTAGTGTTTCTACAGAGCATCAATGTTAGTGTTTCTACAGAGCATCAATGTTAATGTTTCTACAGAGCATCAATGTTAGTGTTTCTACAGAGCATCAATGTTAGTGTTTCTACAGAGCATCAATGTTAATGTTTCTACAGAGTATTAATGTTAGTGTTTCTACAGAGCATCAATGTTCGTGTTTCTACAGAGCATCAATGTTAATGTTTCTACAGAGTATTAATGTTAGTGTTTCTACAGAGTATCAATGTTCGTGTTTCTACAGAGCATCAATGTTAATGTTTCTACAGAGCATCAATGTTAATGTTTCTACAGAGTATTAATGTTAGTGTTTCTACAGAGCATCAATGTTCGTGTTTCTACAGAGTATCAATGTTAGTGTTTCTACAGAGCATCAATGTTAGTGTTTCTACAGAGTAACAATGTTCCTGTTTCTACAGAGCATCAATGTTAGTGTTTCTACAGAGCATCAATGTTAGTGTTTCTACAGAGCATCAATGTTAGTGTTTCTACAGAGCATTAATGTTAGTGTTTCTACAGAGTATCAATGTTCGTGTTTCTACAGAGCATCAATGTTAGTGTTTCTACAGAGCATCAATGTTAGTGTTTCTACAGAGCATCAATGTTAATGTTTCTACACAGCATCAATGTTAATGTTTCTACAGAGCATCAATGTTAGTGTTTCTACAGAGCATCAATGTTAATGTTTCTACAGAGCATCAATGTTAGTGTTTCTACAGAGTATCAATGTTAATGTTTCTACACAGCATCAATGTTAATGTTTCTACAGAGCATCAATGTTAGTGTTTCTACACAGCATCAATGTTAATGTTTCTACGGAGCATCAATGTTAATGTTTCTACAGAGCATCAATGTTAGTGTTTCTACAGAGCATCAATGTTAATGTTTCTACAGAGCATCAATGTTAATGTTTCTACAGAGCATCAATGTTAGTGTTTCTACAGAGTATCAATGTTAATGTTTCTACAGAGCATCAATGTTAATGTTTCTACAGAGTATCAATGTTAGTGTTTCTACAGAGCATCAATGTTAGTGTTTCTACAGAGCATCAATGTTAGTGTTTTTTACAGAGCATCAATGCTAGTGTTTCTACAGAGCATCAATGTTAGTGTTTCTACAGAGCATCAATGCTAGTGTTTCTACAGAGCATCAATGTTAATGTTTCTACAGAGTATCAATGTTAATGTTTCTACAGAGTATCAATGTTAGTGTTTCTACAGAGCATCAATGTTAATGTTTCTACAGAGCATCAATGTTAATGTTTCTACAGAGCATCAATGTTAATGTTTCTACAGAGCATCAATGTTAGTGTTTCTACAGAGCATCAATGTTAATGTTTCTACAGAGCATCAATGTTAGTGTTTCTACAGAGCATCAATGTTAATGTTTCTACAGAGCATCAATGTTAGTGTTTCTACAGAGCATCAATGTTAGTGTTTCTACAGAGCATCAATGTTAGTGTTTTACAGAGCATCAATGCTAGTGTTTCTACAGAGCATCAATGTTAGTGTTTCTACAGAGTATCAATGTTAATGTTTCTACAGAGTATCAATGCTAGTGTTTCTTCCAGAGCATCAATGTTAGTGTTTCTACAGAGTATCAATGTTAGTGTTTCTACAGAGCATCAATGTTAATGTTTCTACAGAGCATCAATGTTAGTGTTTCTACAGAGCATCAATGTTAGTGTTTCTACAGAGCATCAATGTTAGTGTTTTTACAGAGTATCAATGTTCGTGTTTCTACAGAGCATCAATGTTAGTGTTTCTACAGAGTATTAATGTTAGTGTTTCTACAGAGCATCAATGTTCGTGTTTCTACAGAGCATCAATGTTTGTGTTTCTACAGAGTATCAATGTTAGTGTTTCTACAGAGTATCAATGTTAATGTTTCTACAGAGTATCAATGTTAGTGTTTCTACAGAGCATCAATGTTAATGTTTTTACAGAGTATCAATGTTCGTGTTTCTACAGAGTATCAATGTTCGTGTTTCTACAGAGTATCAATGTTAGTGTTTCTACAGAGTATTAATGTTAGTGTTTCTACAGAGTATCAATGTTAGTGTTTCTACAGAGTATCAATGTTAGTGTTTCTACAGAGTATCAATGTTAATGTTTCTACACAGTATCAATGTTAATGTTTCTACAGAGTATCAATGTTAGTGTTTCTACAGAGTATCAATGTTAATGTTTCTACAGAGTATTAATGTTAGTGTTTTTACAGAGTATCAATGTTAATGTTTCTACAGAGTATCAATTTTAGTGTTTCTACACAGTATCAATGTTAGTGTTTCTACACAGTATCAATGTTATTGTTTCTACAGAGTATCAATGTTAATGTTTCTACAGAGTATCAATGTTAGTGTTTCTACACAGTATCAATGTTAGTGTTTTTACACAGTATCAATGTTATTGTTTCTACAGAGTATCAATGTTAATGTTTCTACAGAGTATCAATGTTAGTGTTTCTACAGAATATTAAATCGTCCGCCCATATTGGATTTAAGGAAACGTCGGTTTTCATTCAGTTATTTGTCTTCAACAATATTTTATTATTGGAAGGTCTGAATTTTATTGTCTTTCATCCGCATCGAAGATACCTATACATTCCCTTACGTAAGGGCTTAACCCTGGATAAAAAACAAACAAACACTGTAGTGGGTGTGCTTCGCTGTGTGCGCAGATATTTTAATGAGAAACTGAAAGTAGAAGAAGCTGCCAAAGGATGGTGTGGAAATAAAACCCCAGAAAATGTATGTAATCTACAGTTGCCATAGAAGTCAAATATGTAAAAGTGGGGTGGTACAGCCCCCCTGTTTCGACGCTGTAATCGTGTGTCAGTCAGTAGTGTGGTTGTCGAGCAGCATTACCAATCGCCCTCGGTTTCGATGCTGTAATCGTGTGTCAGTCAGTAGTGTGGTTGTCGAGCAGCATTACCAATCGCCCCCGGTTTCGATGCTGTAATCGTGTGTCAGTCAGTAGTGTGGTTGTCGAGCAGCATTACCAAGCGCCCCGGTTTTGGTGCTGTAATCGTGTGTCAGTCAGTAGTGTGGTTGTCGAGCAGCATTACCAAGCGCCCCCGGTTTCGGTGCTGTAATCGTGTGTCAGTCAATAGTCTGGTTGTCGAGCAGCATTACCAAGCGCCCCCGGTTTCGATGCTGTAATCGTGTGTCAGTCAGTAGTGTGGTTGTCGAGCAGCATTACCAAGCGCCCCCGGTTTCGATGCTGTAATCGTGTGTCAGTCAGTAGTGTGGTTGTCGAGCAGCATTACCAAGCGCCCCCGGTTTCGGTGCTGTAATCGTGTGTCAGTCAGTAGTCTGGTTGTCGAGCAGCATTACCAAGCGCCCCCGGTTTCGATGCTGTAATCGTGTGTCAGTCAGTAGTGTGGTTGTCGAGCAGCATTACCAATCGCCCCCGGTTTCGGTGCTGTAATCGTGTGTCAGTCAGTTGTCTGGTTGTCGAGCAGCACTACCAGTACATTTGTTACTCTAACCTGCCGCGTGGCTTAACGATTATTTAATATGTTTCATGATACGTCGAGTTTTATTTATTTATTTTTATTCACAGTGGGAAAAGTTTCGAAGATTTTAATCTATCCGTAAAAACCAAGAGTTTCAGACGTATACTTTGGATATATCTTATTTTATCTCTTTTTCTGTGTGTGTATGTGAGAGGGCAGGAGGAAGCCAACTTGGTCAAGTGGTTAGGGCGCTTGACTCGTAATCTGAGGATCGCAGGTTCGAATCCCTGTCACACCAAATATGCTCACCCTTTCAGCTCTTGGGGGCGTTATATTGTGATGATCAATCTCGCTATTTGTTGGTAAAAGAGTAGCCCAAGAATTGGCGGTGGGTTGTAATGATTAGTTTCCTTCCTTATAGTCTCACACTGCTACCTCAGATAACCCTCATCAAGTGTTAGAAGGGTTTTACTCTGAATATTAAAGGTCAATACAATTTTTGATTCACGCCAGATAAACTTTCACGGGTTAATTTATTTTTTACTTCACATCAAGTAAACTCTCAGGGTTAATTTAATTTTCATTTCATAACCGAGAGATAACAAGCGGGTTATACAATACGAAGGTGTAGTCTGAGCTTAATGTCGTTAGTTTAATTTTTGGTAATCACAAAGTTACACAATGGACTATCTGTGCTCTGTCCACCGTTGGTTTTAGCATTGCAGCAGGCCTGCTGTTGAGCCACTGAGGTGATGTTTTATGTCACACTACAGAATATTAATGGTTAACTTGAAGATTTCTCTTCTTAACGCGTATGAATACTATTGTTTTATTACTTTAGTTGCAGTGATTCGTCTGCATCGTCTCGAGCCACGTGCACGAGATGTTTAAAAGACGGCAGACTGTTTGTTTGGACGGAAAAGGTATTTCTGGTCATTCTCGGAGTAAGGAAACTTCAGCAAGTAAGACAAACAAATGGTGAAAACTTTCGTCTTCTAACTAAGCCTTGCTATGTAGAGTTTCGTCGCTCATAATTAACTGAAAATAATTAAGAAAAAACACGTGATGATATAAAGTTAAAAATCCTTTGACTTATATTAAAACGTTCAAAATACCACAAAACTAAGATTCATAACGATAAACCAGTCGTCTCTCAAACTTTTAACGAGAGAATCCTCAATATCCGCGGCACTTGAAATTATTTTAGACAGGATTAAAGTGAATTAATCTATGAGATTTTGGATTTGGTCAAATACATAAATCGAAATCGATATGGTTTGACCTCCTGAGCCCAAAACTGTAATTACATCTCAAACTGGCCAAGAGATGACTGAACTATAAGCTAAAAGTTTACACTTGAAAAAAATTTAAAAATCAGAGCCATTTTTTGAGCCGCTTTGCCATGGCTGGAAAGTGGATATAAGTTGTATTTATTATTTCTGCTTATCAAAGTTAACTTCCAGCAAAACTCTCCACCAGGGTCGATTATGTCTCCATACAGTAAGTGTCTGTTCATTAGTTGTACTTATTAACGTTAATTACAACCAATAATTTCTCAGTTGGAGTTTATGACGTCACAAAGCAATAGTTATACATATTTATAAGTTCTACTTCATAGGGTTAATTAAAAGAAAGAGTCTCTGTACCAAAGTCCCTCAGCGTCACAGTAAACATGTGTTCATTAGTTCCATTTATTTGTTGTCTGTCGGCTATCAGAGGTGAAACGCCTCAAAAATAGATTGTGAGCATGCGCAGTATTTGAAATCAATTTTGTAACCCTGAACAACATACTGTTAAAGCTTGAATCGGAACTTGAGACAGTACATTTTACGTCAAACACTGTGAACTTACAGGACACATAAGATGTGTACTTAATTTGAACAGATAGCTTATGTCTACGACAACTCATCACGCATGTATTTTAGAGTTTATAACCCTGAGAAAGGGTTTTGATACCCGCTCTGAGCAGAGTATGGACAACCCCTCATGTAGATTCGTGCTTAATAACAAATTAAAAGTTAAATGAATTTTTCTATGTAGGCAAATACTTGAAGATCGTTGCTATCAATGTGTATTCTTCCTGTTGGATTGTTTATTTTTGAATTTCATGCAAAGCTACACGAGAGCTATCTGAGCTATCCGTCCCTAATGTACGATCATAAGGATAGAACAGCTAGTCATCACCACCGACCGCAAACTCTTGGACTACTCTTTTACCAATAAATATTGGGACTGACCGTTATATTATAACGCTCCTACGGCTGAAAGGGCGAGCATATTTGGTGTAACTAGAATTCGAAATCGCGACCCTCAGATTATGAGTCGAGCGCCCTAACCACATAGCTATGCTGGGCTCTCCCAGTTTTTATGGTCATACGTAGAACACGTGTTCATTATTCGAATATTAATGATAATGTTTTCCTTCACCATACGTAATTTTTTTTACATTGATTCACCGACAAAAATAACATTTCTGGAAACTCTACAACAATTAAGCCTAAAGAAAACTAGATTTCAACAATGCTACGATACATACCTCTGTTTATAATCAAGCTACCGACTTTCCTTTTTCTCGGTCTTCCTTTTGTTGGAGCGCACGAGACGACCGAAGATTCCGTGTTTGACGCGTGACAGGCTAGGCCTAATCCATTGAGTTCCTGACCGTTAGATGGGCAAGAACTGCTGTTAGTAACAATGTCTTCGTACACTACTTGTTGGTTGTATTCGGGTGGACACCTGGTGGCAGTATTTAGATCATTACTTTGCGAACCGTATGGATAGATGTACTGTATCAACAGTTCGTAATGATGTCGGCAGTATATGACGTCATTTTTCAAACCAAAATATTCTCCTTTAGTGAAGGACTTGTTGCAGGTGGCGCAAGTGAAGCAATGTAGATGATAGACAAAGTCACGTGCTCGCATTACCAGTTCGCTTGAAGTGATGGCCAAGTGACACCGTGTGCATTGTTTAACGGAAAACATCCTACAAAAAAAAAAATTACAATTAGTTTCCATAAAAATTAGAAGTCGTTCATATTTTAGAAGATGATCTGAACATTTATGTATGGCATAGAAGTGAAATAAAAAACAAATAATTTTGTTTAATTTATATTAAAGAAGCAGCGAGATACAAGATCAGCTTCCATTACTACCATATAATGTATTCTTGTATTAAATCTTAAACTAATTAATTTGACTCACTAATAAGGAAATGTTGGGGTCTCTTTAAATGGATAAATGGTTTTCCTTTAAACCGGTCCGTCATGGCCAGCTGGTTAAGGCGCTCAACTCGTAATCTAACGGATGCGGGTTCGAATCCCCGTCACACCAAAGATGCTCACCCTTTCAGCTGTAGGGGCATTATAATGCGACGGTTAACCCCCTATTCGTTTGTAAAAGAGTAGCCCACGAATCAGCGGTGGATATTGATGACTAGTTACCTTCCCTCTAGTCTCATACTGCTAAATTAGGAACGGCTAGCCTTCGTGCATCTGTGCGCGAAATTTGAAAACAATTAAATAAATCTTTAAACCCCAAACGGCATGTTTCATATTTTCCGAAGCTTAAACATTTATATGTATAAGTTGTACGGTTTTTTTTATTTAATAATCGAACTGTCCTTAAATGGTAAATGCATGTCAGACAAATCATAAGAATCCACAATTGGAAAGATCGAATAGGTAATTACATTTAAGATAGCCACGGTATTATGTATAAATTCCAAATGTCTTCGAACTCAACCATAAATATTACACAGTCCTTTACAATAAAATAATTATATTTCATATAACCGTAAAAATTGCTTGGTTCTAGGACAACATAAACTGAGAACTGGATGGAACAACACACAAACGATGATAAAATGTGAATCCACTGGTCTGTTTAGGTCCAGTTGAACACTGAGACCATTTCGAATCCATGATTTTGATGATACAACATTAGGAACACAATGTTCATTATCTTATTTTAATGAAGCGTTCTTTATATAAATTGATATTTTAATGTCTTTACGAGAAGACGATAACATATGAGAGAAAAAAAAGACTGAACTTAACCTTTAACCCAGATGTACATTTGCAGGGTTCCCAAAAGTGTTTTTTTCATGAATAAACAAAAATCAAAGTTGAGAGTAACAAACATTTTGTTTATTTCTTGCTTTTGAAGTTCGTACGTTATGCGATATTACAGCCTACAGAGTGCATAATTCTTCTCGTGATTCATGGCATACGCATTTTTGAATGACAACACGACAGAACAGATTACGACGTTAAGTTTCTCTTATTTAAATTATTTTAGTGTCTACTAACTGACTGACAGACAACACACTACTGGTGCGAGTGGTTGAAACAGGTGATTCCTCCAGATAGCCTTCGGACCCTTTCGGAGAAATAATGAGCAAGGGCTGGTGCTTGGTTTTGTGTCATTTCCCTCCCTGTATTCATGTGTCACATATTAAGACGTGTGAATAGGTTCTAATTATTCTATGTCACATGTTAATTTGTAATTATTGTGATACGACTCTTTCCTGCCCCTGTTTCGAATATAGTTGTCATACATATCTCAACTGTTGTGTAATATTATGATTTGACATTTAATAGCTTATTCTGACCTCTTAGTTGTATTAAAAATATAATTTACGACGTGTTTTTTGTTTTTCTAGCGTTGTGTGAAATGACTGACATTTAAAAACTTTGAAAATCCTACGCGACTGTTGATTTAAAAAGTATAGAATCTCCATGGCAACTTGTGCGTACATAGGCAAGACGGCCGTGTTAGAGACACCTAGTGTTCAAGTACAGTCGCCAGCCAACCAGCAGTATCTGATGCTGTTTGAACAAAATTACGCATGATTGACTGTCACTTTTAAAACATGCCCACAGCTCAAAATTCAGAGGTTTTTTTCAGCGAAATCACGTGTCGAACTTCGGATTGTTTGACTTCTGGACCTCCGAACGAAGTTTGACATACCATATTCAATTGTTTTTAATCACACTTTTTATTTCCTTACCTTTTAAGGATAAATATAATATTTGTTAAAAACAAGATGTATTTTCAGTTGTGCTCAGAAGGAGGCGCTGAAACTATCTTGCAGTTTTCATCGATATGAACAATTGAGGCGATATGCTAGCTGAGTTACAGACCCTTATATAAACATCAAGGTTTGGCGATACAGCGAAGGCATCGTATTGACTACTATGATGTAATACCTAACCCTAATTTATAAATATATTCACCATTACCCATTTGTATGTCGTTAAATGGAACCGAAATTTTTATGACGTTTTCGAATAATCTTTTGTAACTGAATAACTGAAAGATAAACATGTTTTATATAAGTTAACATCAATGTGTTTCTGCGTGTTTGTGACATCTGATTAATCACCACCAACCTTGACATCATGATACAGGATGCCATCAGGATTTGCTTATTTGGTTGGTTGGTTTTCGAATTACGTGCAAAGCTACACGAGGGCTATCTGCGCTAGCCGTCCCTAATTTAACAGTGAAAGACTAGAGGGAAGGCAGCTAGTCATCACCACCCGCTGCGAACTCTTGGGCTACTCTTCTACCTACGAATAGTGGGATTGACCGTCACATTATAACGCCCCCACAGCTGAAAGGGCGAGCATGTTTGCTGTGATGGGGGGTTCGAATCCGTGACTCTCAGATAACGAATCGTTTGCCTTAACCACCTAATCATGGCGGGTCGACATGAGAAATGCAGGGGGTGGACCCCCATTTAATTTTGGAAAAATTACCTGTGTTCTCAGGCTTAGAATGAACTACTTAACCACTGTTGTTTAGAATTCTTGAAAACGCTATGTCTTTCTTTTTAGTATTGTACCTTTATGTATTTTTATCGCACTTTTAACGTTTATTATGTTTAAAAGAAAGAAAATGTTCTGTCGTTTGTTTCAAACGAGTTTGAGGTTTTTTATTTCGCTCGTCCAACAGACGGGTACTCCAGTTAGTAGTTGGGACACAAACCACAAAACTTCTCTAGCCATGAGTGACCCTCTTAATAGTGGGAAAAGGTATTTTAATTCAAATTTCATTTGTAAGCAATTATTAATTTATAAGTTGTGTGGACAAACACGCAAATCTGGTGTATTAGCTGGCAGTTCAGGTTATGAAAACAAAGCTCTCTCCATAGGTGTGTTTGCTCTAATCCTAACGCAATAATTTATGCCAGTACGCTAGTTGTAACACATGACTATTCTTTAGCGATATGCACGTTTATTACGAAAAAAAAACAACAACAACAGGAAACTTTAAATACTTTTAAAGACATTTAATCGAACCTATTGCTCGAAGTTAATACAAACTCAACAGACTCGGTTCGTTGATCTGTTGAAATGTTTGGAACTTACCCGGTGATTTCATTTGTTACTCGTCTGTCTATTCCACTGTAGGTCAATGTTAGACAATATTAATTGGTATAAACTGAACCACTCTAATGTGTACATTTCACGAGGATTTGTAAAGGTTTTTCTAACGTATTCTGTTAGTTTGTAAACACCGTTTTTCTTTAAACAACAGAATATTGAAAATAATCACGCGTGTCAAACCTTATTTTGATGCTCGGTTCAACTACATTTCAAGAAACCTTCTACAATGTTGAGCGTCAGTATGGGCAGATAAGTGTTAGCGCCGGCTTTAAGACACAAAATATTTCGCCTTGATGTTTATTGGGAATTTCTGTTGAGGATTATCGGACACAACTTACTTTTGTTGTTGCCGTGTTTTTTACTAAACATTAGTTAAAAGTACAGGTTATACAGAGTTTTGGAAACTCCACTTACCTGTAGTATGTCTCCGGATTTACAACGCTAAAATCAGGGGTTCGATTCCCCTCGGTGGGCTGAGCAGATAGTCTTTGTGGCTTTGCTAAAAGAAAACAAACAAACAACAACCACTTACCTGTAATAGTCCTCTTTACAGTATATGTTTCCATCCCGGGAGAAACACGTTAGTTCGGAGTCCAGTGTGAGTTTACATTCACAACACTTAAGACAACGGACGTGCCACTGTCGGTCTACGGCCAGGAGGTAGTAACGGTCCGCGATCTTCCCGCCGCAGCCCGCACATATCGCCGCCATGCTACCCGTTGTCTCATCCAGACCTCACACCGAACTATCCTAACTCACTTCCCGATTCCAGTCGGAATCAAGTTCTGGATCATAGTAGTTAGCTGCGTACAGTAAGAACAGTCCTACTACAGCCAATTATTTTTCGTTGGGCGGAAAAAAAACTCCCAGATTTCGTTCACTCTGAAACAGAAGAGAGATTTGAAACCGATCAATGCCTGGGAAACAAAGTGAATACGTTATAAACGCTACTTAGCGCTAAGTAAACAAAATACGCAACATCCTTGTAAACAAATAAGTCTATATGGCAACTAGGATCTTTTCAGTGTGTACAACGTGCATAATACAGAACACAGGTTTGTTTGTTTGTCAGTTAAAGTTGTATCATCTCTGATCGTGTGTATAAACAAATGATACTGAATGTTTTTAACCAGGAACTTTGACAGCGACCACTGGTCACTGTTTGAAAACCGACATTAGCAAGTTAGATTATTATTTACCAATTAGTACCATCTTAAAATTACACAAGTGAGACTTACATAATGCTTTTAAACATTAATTTGTTGTTATATATGGAACTGCAAGGCTGTGGTAACTAGGATATTTATATTTACAAATTATGTAAACAATAAAAATCACCATCAGGTCAGGTCTAGATAACGGTATACAGTAGCCATGGGCGAAATTTTGGACCAAAACTGAGAATGCAAAAACGTCTGTTTAATTATTGTCAATGTCTCATGTATACTATATCCCACAGAAAGACGTAACTGTCTCCTTGTCACCGTAATTCAGCTTTATGTAATTAGCTGAAAATTTTCTACGTACGATACAAAGTGTTTTTATCGTAAAAAAAACAACTATTTCTATTTTAGTAACAGAATGGCTTACAACAGTATTACTATAATCAGTGATGTCGAGAAAACCCACTTGTAGAGAAACATATATGCGAATAGTATTTATTACTATAGAATTAAAGATTATTCAAATACTGCACCGTTGTGTGTAAGTCCAAACAGGGGGTAACAAGAAACGGATGAAATATGGAACGTGTTTATTTTGGGTTTATTTACCTTCCTGTGATTGGTTGTGTGCGTGCAATAAAAAGTATCAGACAGTTAATTAAAGTCATCTGTGTGTGTGTGCGTGTGTGATTGTTCCAGCCTGTATATGTTAGCCTAATGAGTTGTCTGTTTTTGTATTTACCTATATGTTTAGCCCGGCGTGGCCAGGTGGTTATGGCGTTCGACTCGTAATCCGACGGTCGCGGGTTCGAATCCCTGTCACATCAAATATGCTTGTTCTTTCAGCCGTGGGGACGTTATAACGTTACGGTCAATCCCACTATTCGTTGGTAAAAGTGTAGCCCAAGAGTTGGCAGTGGGTGGTGATGACTAGCTGTCTCTCCTCTAGTCATACACTGCAAAATTAGAGACGGCTAGCGCAGATAGTCCTCGTGTAGCTTTGCGCGAAATTCAAAAGAAACCAAACCTATATGTTTGGCTACCTTGTCGACCTTGACTCTGACTGTACTTACACGTTCCGTAACTACTTATAACCATACCCTTGACTATCAGTCTAACTACCTGTAGTTTTCCCTAATTCTTTTCTTTCAATATTATGTGTTTCATTAGTGGAGGATATAAAATTTAGATAAGATACGTGCGTAGTCTTGAGAAGTCCGTTTATAATCTGTAACCTGGCAATCAGACCTAACGACTAGGAATGTTTACATCAGTCGTGTTTCCTTCGCTCGCTCTCCAACTGTAGGGAGCCGTAACTTTTCACCCGTGAGTGATTTGTGTCGGGGAAAACTTGTTGAATATGCAACAATAATAAACTCTACCCGACTTAATGTAGGGAGTAATGGGTTAATCACGTGACCACTTTACTTTCTAGACGGACTCAGCAGGTGTGTATGTGAAACCTCGAAGTGGGCACAATCTTGAATCATGAGAGTTTCCAGAGGAGAAGTCCATACCGGAGCTCCAGTCCAGAGACGAGCCTCATTAGACTTGTTATCAACTTAGAACACAACGAAACTAATACGAAACGATGACAGCTCAGAAACGTTCTGCAGCTCGCAAAAATAAATAGTGGACTGTTATAGAATCATGAGTATGAAACGCTTAAAAAAATTGGATCTTGCATTATATAACAATGTATATATATATATATTTGATCTTGTGTTATATAACAATATATATATATATTTGATCTTGTGTTATATAACAATATATATATATATTTGATCTTGTGTTATATAACAATATATATATATATATATGATCTTGTGTTATATAACAATATATATATATATATTTGATCTTGTGTTATATAACAATATATATATATTTGATCTTGCGTTATATAACAATATATATATATTTGATCTTGTGTTATATAACAATATATATATATATGTGTATATTTGTTTCAAAAACATCGAAGAACACTCAGTTATACAAAACGACGAATAGATAGAAGGTAGAAAGATAAGTAGATAGATATAGTTTATACAGACAGACAGACGGATAGATAGAGAGGTAAGTGGTTAAATAGATAGACAAACAGATAAATAGATAAGTGACGAAGTCCACCGGCGTGACTTACGGGTCACGATGTAATATTAACAGAATTATAAATATATGAACGCTTATAAGTATGATGGAAACACAGCCAATGACATGCCGTGTTTCACGAGGAGCGCGCGTGACACAGTGATTATTTTCTGTCTGCTTCTGAGAGTTCCGACCGATTCACTATTTCATCCAAAATCCGTTGTCGTCCTATTGGTATGTATTTATTTGTTACGAATCGCCTGACGAACGTATGAAGTTTATTCGTTTCAACTACGGGAGTTTATTCCAATTCTTTGGCAATATGTTAGTGAAATAGGAAAAGACAACCTAAGCAAATGAAATGACCACGTACTTCCGGTCATGTTAATGGAGATCTGATATCGGTTGTTGCATGTCTTAGTTGATAGCTTATACTATTAGTTGACTAACTGTTGATTAGTTGACGGTTATTAATCTAATAACTCTAATTAGTAATTAACAAAAGCTTCATGGTTGCAAAGCTATATGGCCAAGTGTGTTTAGGCATTCGACTCGTAATCCGAGGGTCGCGGGTTCAAATCCCGGTCGCACCAAACATGCTCGCCCTCCCAGCCGTAGATGCGTTATAATGTTACGGTCAATCCCACTATTCGTTCGTAAACGAGTAGCCCAAGAGTTGGCGGTGGGTGGTGATGACTAGCTGCCTTTTCTCTAGTCTTACTCTCCTAAATTAGGGACGGCCAGCACAGATAACTCTCGAGTAGCTTTGTGCGAAATTCGAAACAAACAAACAAACAAAGCAAAGCTACACTGGGAATCGAACCCTGGAATGTAGCATTGTAAGCTCCTAAGGGTTGTTCTGTGTTTTTTTTTCAAGAAATGAACTCAAACCAAGAAAACTATCATAGTAATATAACACTGACCCACGGATTGAGACACGTTTACTGTAGCTCGTTAGTTAAAGTAATGCCATGATAGATACTGAGGACAGAGTAGCAGCCATTGCATGCTGGGTAAATCAATATAATTAATCATCACGGTTTATGATAATGATTAGGATAAACACGAGCTTGTAATTAGAAACTTGTTGTTTTGAA
Organism: Tachypleus tridentatus; assembly: GCF_004210375.1. NCBI lineage: Eukaryota > Metazoa > Arthropoda > Merostomata > Xiphosura > Limulidae > Tachypleus > Tachypleus tridentatus. The sequence goes on from NC_134827.1 coordinate 104,778,234, forward strand.
AACGTGAGAAATAAATATTTAGGCTTAGGTTACGTGATGAAAACTTGCTATCAATAATTTGGCACCATTACAACTTTTTATGACTCAAAGGTCATAGGAAATCGTGACCTTTCAAATTCTTCTCTGATGCAATCATTGCTTTCCATGAGGTTTGAGTTTGGTTTCACTACAGCGATACCTAGCGTCTGTATAAGTAAACACAGCATCATGCAGCTACTGCTGCTTGGTTGTTTGTTTCTTTGACAGTTATTAAGTCCAAAGCTACACTGTGGACTAATTGTGCTGTGCCAACCACGAGTATGAAATCCATCTTATAGCGTTGTAAGTCCGCAACTTACCGCTGTGCCACTGAGGGAGGGAGGGGGTGACAATGATTTCACTTTGGTCACCTCTGTGAAATATCACAACTTTGCCACGTCGCTTGACCTTCCTGACCTGACACTATAAACATGGAGTCTTTATTAAAAGAGACAATACTACTTTACCACGTCACTTGACCTGACACTATGAACATGGAGTATTTATTAAAAGAGACAATACTACTTTACCACGTCACTTGACCTGACACTACCAACATGGAGTATTTATTTAAAAAGACAATACTACTTTACCACGTAGCTTGACCTTCCTGACCTGACACTATAAACATGGAGTGTTTATTAAAAAAGACAATACCACTTTACCACGTCACTTAACCTTCCTGACCTGACACTATAAACATGGAGTATTTATTAAAAGAGACAATACTACTTTACCACGTCACTTGACCTGACACTATCAACATGGAGTATTTATTTAAAAAGACAATACTACTTTACCACGTCACTTGACCTGACACTACCAACATGGAGTGTTTATTTAAAAAGACAATACTACTTTACCACGTCACTCGACCTTCCTGACCTGACACTACCAACATGGAGTGTTTATTTAAAAAGACAATACAACTTTACCACGTCGCTTGACCTTCCTGACCTGACACTACCAACATGGAGTGTTTATTAAAAAAGACAATACAACTTTACCACGTCACTTGACCTTCCTGACCTGACACTACCAACATGGAGTGTTTATTAAAAAAGACAATACAACTTTACCACGTCACTTGACCTTCCTGACCTGACACTACCAACATGGAGTGTTTATTAAAAAGACAATACAACTTTACCACGTCACTTGACCTTCCTGACCTGACACTACCAACATGGAGTGTTTACACTATTCGCTTCCTTTCAGTACTTGAAAGAGAATGTATTACAACGGACGGAAACTGAAGTCAAACTGACTAGCACAGTACTAACATATCATATCTGGTGTATTAAGATAAATCAAACAGATGACCATCTGGCACACTTCTTTATGACCATCTGGTACACTTCATAATTCAAGAAACTCATTACTTCACAGTTTACTGGTACAGAAATAATCAAGCGTGCGTTGTGTGGACTTCTGTTTAATTCTACAAACTGATTTGTGCGCTCTAGAAACATGTTTTTACTATCTAGTTATCTATGAAACATCTCTGTGTGTATCTCAGAACGGCTGGTATGGATATTAACACTTTTACTGATAAAGCATTTAGACCTTCTTAGGTTATATTTTGTTAACCCGAAGTCGTCCAGCCATCCTGAGATACATTTTTACATCAAGTAGATTTCTCGTCATCACGAATCTCGACGTGTAATTATTTGTCTCTTGGTCACGTAAGACTGTCCCCTGATGGGACGGCGGTGAGTCTTCGGCCTTACAACGCAAATATCAGGAGTTCGACACTCCTAGGTGAACAATGCAGATAGTCCGATGTTGCTTTGCTATAAGAAAACACCCACACAAAAAACCAGTTGACGTCACCAAGTGATGTCACTTTAGTTCATGCATGGCCCCTTCGAAAGAAAAATCACAGAAGGAACAATGTCTATACTAAGTTTTAACACATTTTATTTTTCTTGTTCAAGTTAAATAACCAAATAAATTTGTTGGATGGAGGAAGTGTGTGTGTGCGTTGTTTTTTTTATCACAACCGATGCATAAAAATTATCATAGTTTTGTTATACCCGCGATGATATATCTGCCATTTTGGAAAAAAAAACACAAATTAACTGGAACTTTGTTAAATCATTCACAAGGCTAGCCAGTTTCTATCGAAGACTCGTGGTATCCAATTTAGAGGGTGTATCTCTTCCTGGGTCCATATAAACACCCAAAATCCTACGTGTCTGTCAACTGTCAACTATAGAAAAACTTAAGATATACGTGGACATAACAAAGCTGTCGGGATATTCGTGGTTTCCACTGATTGACCTACTTCAAAATAGGTTTAGATTTCAGGGTTGATCGCTTTTTAAGCGCAGCGCGCAGTTACACAATAGGCTATCTGCATTTTAACCACTGCTGGTATCGAATCTAAACTTTTATTGTTATAAGCCACCAAGCTCAAACGTGAGCCTTCGAGGGGCAGGTAAAACTTTTTTTTTCGCTCGAAAGTACTGTGCATTTACTGTGTAATTTTACTTATAGCTTGGTAAATTGAATGGTTTAGTTGAGTTGATTGACGTAAGGGGCCTCTGAATCTACCATAAGGTTCTATTGAAGAACATATAATATATAGCCCTAAAAACAACATCTAATGTTTCAGTTTAATCAATTCATCCTGGAGAGAGATCCAGTATGGACAGGAAGTTAGGGGGCGCTCGACTGGTAATTGGAGAGTCGCGGGTTCGAATACCCGTCACACCAAACATGCTCACCCTTTCAGCCATGGGGGCGTTATAATGTGACGGTCAATCCCACTATTCGTGGGTAAAAAAAGTAGCTCAAGAGTTGGCGGTGGATGGTGAGGACTAGATGCCTTTCCTCTAGTCTTACACTACTAAATTAGGGACGGCTAGCGCAGATAGCCCTCGTGTAGCTTTGCGCGAAATTCAAAAACAAGCAAACGTACCTAGGAGCGTGGTGTATTTATAAATATGTAATCAAAAAACTAACATGATTATCTCGGTACATCTACAAATATATAAACCACGAACCTCACATATTTTGCTTGGTATATTTACAAAAACGTAACACCATGATTAGCTTGGTAGATCTACAAATATATAACCACGAACCTCATATATTTTGCTTGGTATATTTACAAAAACGTAACACCATGAAACCAACGTCTTTTAGAAACCTGACGTTACGTTTCATCAGCTTTTGAATGAAACGGTGTTTTTGTTATCAGTACTGATTTTCTACTATCTTTGTGCGTTTTTCTGTAACCCTAAAAGTTTGCGAAATATGTTCCTATTTTTTTCTCAATAACATGACGCGTGTTTCTTTCGACTAAGATACTAGAAATCTATCCGCTACACTAACGAACACCTAAGAAAACGCATGCTAAAGTACAGTCCTTTTTGTTTTCTTTTATCAGCCTCTAAGTACATGTTGTGTTCTAATCCCGTAGAGAGAACACACCTCAGAGCACGGAATGTTTTGGACTGACGTCTGGAATAATAACTCACCCCAGCCATCAACAATAAGCGCGAGCTTGTAGGTGAGACGGATGCCGAGAAAGTTTGTATGCTAGAGTCTAGACCGCGTTTACAAGAAGTCTACGTTTTTGTTTGTTTTTTATTGGGCTAACTTTTGGCGATTCGTTATAGGTATTAGAATTTTAAACGTGAAGGGGCAGGAAATATTAAGGTAGACTTACGCCACTGATTGGTTGCAAACAAACCCTTCTGCTTTCCCTGCAGAAAAGCAAATGGCTTGGCGCCATACATCAAAGTCCAAGTCATAAATTTCAGCTAATAAGTTGGGTCGAGTAGCCACGTGGTCTCTTACGACTAATAAAGACGGTTGAGTCACCACGTGGTTTCATGCAGTAAGTGACATCAATGTAAACATACCATGGAAACACCCGAATCCGTGTCTTCTCCGCGAAAATTCTCAAAAACTATTTATTCGGCCATTGTCTGGAAGGATAAGCAAGTGTGGATTTGTGGATTCATTTTCTTTATATCGTTGCTTTAAATGAGTGCGAATTTCATTGTTTATTAAAGGATGTGGTCACCTTAGCACATTCGTAAAACGGTTGTCAATTGAGTTTCTCAAAGAAAAAAAAAAGTTAGCCTGTTTTCTGATAATCAAAGATAATCAATAAAACTGAACCGCCACACAGTGGCTAGGCGGTAGGCTTCCAGGCTTACAATGCTAAAGTTCGGATTTCGATACCTGTGGTGTACAAAGCACCAAACCATCAATGACGTGCATTATTAAATGTATAAATATTGATGGAAGGTTGTGGATCGAAGTGTCCTGAGTTCGAGACTTGATGCTGCTGAGCCGTTTCTCATTATAAGCTGTGGGCTCGTTATAAATATGGCAGTCAGTCCCATGATCGAATCAAAGAACTGAACAAAACCCTTGATGCGAGGGAAGTGGGGTCCTGCATGGCCGGATGGGTTAAGGCGTTCGACTCTTAATCTAAAAGATGCGGGTTTGAATCCCCGTCACACCAAAGATGCTCACCCTTTCAACTGTAGGGGCATTATAATGCGACGGTCAATCCCCTATTCGTTGGTAAAAGAGTAGCCCAAGAGTTGGCGGTGGGTGGTGATGACTAGCTGCCTTCCCTCTAGTCTTACATTGCTAAATTAGAGAGGGCTAGCGCAGATAGCCCTCGTATAGCTTTGGGCGAAATTCAGAAACAAATAAGCAAGGGAGTGATGCTATACTTTGGCTGTCTTCTCACTGGTCAATATTTCGCTAGGGGAGAGGTAGAAACCGCAAAATTCAAGTACTGTTCTAGTTGAACATTTAAAATTATAATATTATTAAAAAATTATGTTACCATCGTTAACTATAACTTCCATTTTTATATCTTCCTTACTGAAATCATTTTATGTAACGAAATAAAAAACATCGCTAGAAACGTTTCTCCTCTGAGGGTTCCCTGCGAGTACAGCGGTAAGTCTACGGATTTACAACACTAAAATCATGGGTTCGATTCCTCTCGGTTGACTCAGCTGATAGCCCAATGTGACTTTGGTATAAGTAAACACACGCACATCAACAGAGGATGTGGACATAACCCGTGTTAATTCTATTACAGAAAGCTTCACAAGGTCATTTCTATATAGGCGTTCTACGTGTTAAGTTGAAATATTACAGAACTAAGGAAATTAATTTCATAATTACACATTGAATCATGGAATCAGCAAATCATAATTTCTTTCTTTCTGTTCTTTTTTAATGTAGTTCAAACAAATCACACTAGATGGAAAAAATAGCATCATAACTTATGGCACGTATTTCTTTTTTTATTTCTCACAAAGCTACACGAGAACTATCTGCACTAGCCGTCCCTAATTTAACAGTGTAAGACGAGAGGGAAGGCAGCTAGTCATTATCATTCAACTCTTGGGCTACTCTTTTACCAACGACTTGTTGGATTGACCGAAACTTATAACTGAAAGAGCGAGCATGTTTGGAGTGACGAGAATTCGAACCCGCGACCCTCAGATTACGAGTCGAGCGCCCCCTCACCACCTGGCCATAACATACGATCACTATTTGATTTAATCCCACTTATTTCTGCTACAGTCACCCCACCCCGCTGTTTTAACACCTACTTTGTCCTTTCCCGAATGGGTGAGAAGTAAGTTTACGGATTTGCAATGTTAAAATCCAGGGTTCGATTCCTCACGGTGGACACAGCATACGGCCCATAGTGGCTTTAATCTAAAAGGAACAGATACATTTTACACCGAATGTATTCTAAGCAAACACTTAATATTACTCAATATGATGGGATATGTGGACCCAGCCTGTAATAAACGAATTAAAAAACAAAAAACTTTCTTTCACTGACGTCACCCTAAACCACTTATCTTGATGTGCGTGACACCCCCTGCGACACATAGTTTAAAAACCACTGAACTGGACATTCATCGAACTCTTTGCCTATACTGAACTCTATCCGTATACGCTACAATACGTAGTAGCAAAAACAAACAACGAAAACAAGAAGGAATTCTCAATAGCCGCGGCTGTAATTAAATCTCACATTGGTCAATAGGTGGGGCTGTGAGCTATAAGTTTGTACTTGGAGCCATTCGATGTACCGTAGCGAAAAATAATAACAATTTAATTAAACTCTAATTTATTAAATTTTGATGCAGAAGAGTAAATTAAAAAAAAAATGCAAGGCACTGACAATCACTTTCATGAGTGCCATCCAGTTTATATATACATAGCTACGCCCTTTTCTTCGTGCTAATGTCTCACGTGCTTCAAACAGAAAAATGATAGGTCTCATCCCCTATTCAACACCTCACCGGTTTACACGCTCGTGCATCGCATAAATAAAAAAATAAAACACAATTTAAAAAGAGAGAAAAGCTCGGCCACAAACGGTTTGAAGTGTCACCGGTTCTTGAGTGTTTATAAAGGTAAAAGTGGAGGAGAGGTTAGGACTTATCTCATGGTTATCTCGGTAGTCACGGGAAGACAGCACTGAATAAGACACGCCCGATAAACGTACACCTATAAACCTCAACAATTATCAAAACAACATAGATTCATGAAGAAACACGCCCTCTAGCAGTGTAGGCTGTGGACGAAAAAAAACACAAAACATCTTAGATGATGTATCCAAACCATAAATTTTTGCGGTCCCTGCGTTACGTCAAAATATCCTTTCGTTAATATTTTAATGCTTGCATGAGGGAGTTAGTTTTGAATTATGCTGGCAACTAGCCCTCTATCGTCGCTTATTAGTAATATTCGTCTGCACAAATTCCTGAAGAAATAGAAGTCCACTAATTAAGTTTGCGTCCAAAGTTTCTCTTTAAAACGTATTACAGAAATGACAAAGGATTACGTGTAATTACGCGTGCTTGTTGGTAAGTTCTTTAAAAGTTCCGTAATCGTGTTTTAAACATTAGGAATATTTAGGCCTACATGGTAATGTCCTCCATAAAATTTATAAGCGTATCTAAACTCCAAAGTTTAGTAACGCTAGCCAATGTATTCTTAAAATAAAAATTTTAATAACAACTTTTAGGGATATTTAGTATTGACAACGTGTATTCGCACTATTTATATTAATTTGGTTTTTAAACTTATTCCTCAGAGGGTGAATTTTCGCCCTTTTACTCTTAAAATATGCAAAGTGAACAAACTTATATAGTATATATATTTATTTATTTGATTGTTTGTCAGTTTTTTTGTATTTCGCGCAAAGCTACTAGAGGGCTATCTGTGCTAGCCGTCCCTAATTTAGTAGTGTAAGACTAGAGGGAAGGCAGTTAGTCATCACCACCCACCTCTAACTCTGGGGCTACTATTTACCAATAAATAGTGGGATTGACCGTCGCATTATAATGCCCCTAGAGCTGAAAGAGCGAGCATCTTTGGTATGACGGGGGTTCGAACCCGCGACCCTCAGATTACGAGTCGAGCGCCCTGACCACTTGGAGAAGGATAGTGGATGAAGTTCATCCCCCAGGGTGGATGTCCATTAGAACTATCGACAGAATAACAACATATAGTAATATCTATATCTCCTGCATCCAGTATCGACGAGGCTTTTCGCCTATGACACGACGCTGACAAACCTGATGCAACTCAGCAGTCGATTCGAATGTCGTAAACTTAAACACTTAATAGTCCTCGTAATTATTATCTTTGATATCATTGGACTACTCGAAAGTACTAATCAGTGTTTATTCTGCTGCCCATTAATAGTTCGTAAGTAATCCATGTAATCATAATTAGTTATGTCATTCTATGCGTCAAAACACTTCCAGAAAGTTCGAAAGAGAATCATTAAACAGCGACCTGTTTCCACGCAAGCAAGGGTTTCCTGTCAACTCTATGAATACCAGCTTCTGGAGACTGCACCCGCTTTCTTTCCCCCAACCCCACCCCGTCTCTATTACGAAACAAAAAAAACAAACAACATTGAACTTCTTTGTACTCTCGTAATGAGGAACAAAATATGAAACCACAGAATTGGAATGTAGTTGTTTGTTTTAAAAGATACATTTATCGATGACACTTCTTCTGTACTGTCGCAAAGGCGAGCAAAGACGGTTTGCTTTTGAATCTGTGGGACGTGAACGTGATTCGACTCATAAGCCGTAATGCTATAACTCAGATGCAAAGAAACTTATACGAAGGGAACACCCTGCTACTGATAGGCCTACAAAGTAAAGAGACACTCCTATGATGTGTTTTCTCCCTGTGGTCTCTGGCTATGATGTGTTTTCTTCCTGTGGTCTCTGGCTATGATGTGTTTTCTTCCTGTGGTCTTTAGTTATGATGTGTTTTCTTCCTGTGGTCTTTAGTTTTGACGTGTTTTCTTCCTGTGATCTCTAGCTATGATGTGTTTTCTTCCTGAGGTCTTTAGCTATGATGTGTTTTCTTCCTGTGGTCTTTAGTTATGATGTGTTTTCTTCCTGTGGTCTTTAGTTTTGACGTGTTTTCTTCCTGTGGTCTTTAGCTATGATGTGTTTTCTTCCTGTGGTCTTTAGTTTTGACGTGTTTTCTTCCTGTGGTCTTTAGCTATGATGTGTTTTCTTCCTGTGGTCTTTAACTATGATATGTTTTCTTCCTGTGATCTCTAGCTATGATGTGTTTTCTTCCTGTGGTCTTTAGTTTTGACGTGTTTTCTTCCTGTGGTCTTTTGTTTTGACGTGTTTTCTTCCTGTGATCTCTAGCTATGATGTGTTTTCTTCCTATGGTCTTTAGCTATGAGGTGCTTTCTTCCTGTGGTCTTTAGCTATGACGAGTTTTCTTCCTGTGGTATTTAGCTATGACGTGTTTTCTTCCTGTGATCTCTAGCTATGATGTGTTTTCTTCCTGAGGTCTTTAGCTATGATGTGTTTTCTTCCTGTGGTCTTTAGTTATGATGTGTTTTCTTCCTGTGGTCTTTAGTTTTGACGTGTTTTCTTCCTGTGGTCTTTAGTTTTGACGTGTTTTCTTCCTGTGGTCTTTAGCTATGATGTGTTTTCTTCCTGTGGTCTTTAGTTATGATGTGTTTTCTTCCTGTGATCTCTAGCTATGATATGTTTTCTTCCTGTGATCTCTAGCTATGATGTGTTTTCTTCCTGTGGTCTTTAGTTTTGACGTGTTTTCTTCCTGTGGTCTTTTGTTTTGACGTGTTTTCTTCCTGTGATCTCTAGCTATGATGTGTTTTCTTCCTGTGGTCTTTAGCTATGAGGTGCTTTCTTCCTGTGGTCTTTAGCTATGACGAGTTTTCTTCCTGTGGTATTTAGCTATGACGTGTTTTCTTCCTGTGTTATTTAGCTATGATGTATTTTCTTCCTGTGGTATTTAGCTATGATGTATTTTCTTCCTGTGATCTCTAGCTATGATGTGTTTTCTTCCTGTGGTCTTTCGCTATGATGTGTTTTCTTCCTGTGGTCTTTAGCTATGACGTGTTTTATTCCTGTGGTATTTAGCTATGATGTGTTTTCTTCCTGTGGTATTCAGCTATGATGTGTTTTCTTCCTGTGGTATTCAGCTATAATGTGTTTTCTTCCTGTGGTATTCAGCTATAATGTGTTTTCTTCCTGTGATCTCTAGCTATGATGTGTTTTCTTCCTGTGGTCTTTACCTATGACGTGTTTTCTTCCTGTGGTATTTAGCTATGACGTGTTTTCTTCCTGTGATCTCTAGCTATGATGTGTTTTCTTCCTGTGGTCTTTACCTATGATATGTTTTCTTCCTGTGGTCTTTAGCTATGATGTGTTTTCTTCCTGTGGTCTTTAGCTATGATGTGTTTTCTTCCTGTGGTCTTTATCTATGATGTGTTTTCTTCCTGTGGTCTTTACCTATGATGTGTTTTCTTCCTGTGGTCTTTAGCTATGATATGTTTTCTTCCTGTGGTCTTTACCTATGATGTGTTTTCTTCCTGTGGTCTTTACCTATGATGTGTTTTCTTCCTGTGGTCTTTAGTTTTGACGTGTTTTCTTCCTGTGGTCTTTATCTCTGATGTGTTTTCTTCCTGTGGTCTTTACCTATGATGTGTTTTCTTCCTGTGGTCTTTAGTTTTGACGTGTTTTCTTCCTGTGGTCTTTATCTGTGATGTGTTTTCTTCCTGTGGTCTTCACCTATGACGTGTTTTTTCTCTCTGCTCGTTCTTACTAATACCATTATTACAGTCTTACGTTCAACTGATCCTGGTATGATCTAATACTTAGAGTGATCGACTTGCTATCTGAGGGTGACAAGTTCGAATCCCTTTCACGAACATGCTCATCATGGGAGCCGGGGTGTGTATGTGCGTGTTAAAATGTGACGGACAATCCCATAGGTAAAGAAGAGTAGCCCATGAGTTGACGGTGGAGTGATGTTGACAAGCTGCCTTCCCTGTAGTTTGTCATTTCAAAATTAAGGACGGTTCGCGTACATAGCCCCTTAGCAGCTTCACAAGAACAAGCAAACGAATGTTCATCGTTCACCAGTAACCACCAGGCAAAAAAATTCCTCGATTCCCTAACCGTTGCCAGAAGTAATTGTCTATGTTTTAATACCGAGTAACACGTGATGGCTGAACAGTTAGTAACTGAATCCACTGAAACCGTCCAGTAAATAACATTTTATATGTTTCACTATTTACAAAGTTATGTTTCTTTTTTCAACATTTCCACTTCACTGTTTTGTTCCACCGTAACTATAAAAGCTGATGTATTGCAACTAGCCTCTAACGTATCAGATTAGTTACAAAGGACTCAGAGCTGATTTTCTCTTTCTTGTTGTTAGTTTCTTTCGTTAAGAAATTCCCTGTGAGTTTGTCTGTTCGAAGTTAAACACAAAGCTACACAATGGGTCATCTGTGCCCTGACCACCAAGAGCATCAAAACCCGGTTTCTAGCATTGTAAGTCTGCAGATATGCCTTTGTGCCACTAGAGGGACTGCTCTGTAAAACTCGACAAGAGGCTGGCCGGATACAGTTTTCTCTCTCTTTCGTTGATTGGTTATATATGTGTGTATACCCAGGGGGTCAGGGACCCTTGACCTCTTCCTCCTTCTTTTTCCTTGTTAGTGTGAACTGTTTAGTATATTAATAATTATTACACGAGGACAAGAGTAATCCACATTTACTCGGGCCCCTTTCAGGGTAATGTCCATGTATGTTGCACCATCAGTTTCTTCACTAATGTCTAGCTCACAGGTGGCCTGTTTTTATTTTAGTGCTTGATTATTATTATATAATTATTATTTTTATTTATTTATCTATTTCGTTTAATTTTTATTTATTTTTTGAATTATATATTATAATTTTATTTTAATGACCTAATATATAAATTATTCAGGGAGAGGTGTTTAGGGTCATCTTCGTCATATATGCAGTATCCGTCGAGTTCGCATAATAGTTCATTTTTCCTCCAATTTTTATCAAAATATTTTATTGTACTATGTAGGAGTCTATCTGTTATTGTTTGTGTGTTTGAATATTTATGCATAAAATTTGAAGAGATGGTTCTAGGTACTCTATATGCTGTCGTAACTTGTGTATTTTCTAATGACTGTAATTTGGTTTTAAATTGTTATTTGCTTACATTAATCCATACTGGAGCTGCATAGTCTATTACAGGTCTTATATATGTTTTATATAATATAAGGATGTTTTCAGTTGTTGCTACACTGTTTTTATCAGTCAGACTCCTAGCATGGTTTGTTCTTCGCCAAATTTTAGTTTTTATATTATTTATATGGTTTGTCCATGTAAGTTTAGAATCAGACGTTAATCCTAGGATGTAGCAGTCTGGAGAAGTGCTCCATTCATGTAAATGTCTGGAGAAGTGCTCCATTCATGCAAATTTGTGATTCTACTTTTTGATGTTTCGTTGACTTTGAAAATATCACTAGTTGTGTTTTTGCCGTGTTTATTTTGATTCTATATTTTTGACAATATTCGCATATTCTGTTTAGTTGCGGTTGTATGTTTGTGGCTACTATTGCTGGTGTTAGGGCACTTTTCCAGATTGCTATATCATCAGCGAACTATGACAAGTATCCATGGTGTGGATCTTTAAGTGGCATATTATTTACATACATGATGAAGAGAATAGGACTAACCACCCCTCCTTGAGGGACGCCAGCTTCTGGAGTGAAGAACTCCGAGAAAGTTCCCTCCACATTCACTCTACATTGTCTGTTTTCCAAAAAGTTAGATAACCAACGAATAATTCCACGCGGTAGTTCCATTTCATTCATACGGAACCGGAGACCATCGTGCCACACAGTGTCGAATGTTTTCTCGAGCAGTTTACTGAACATTATATATATATAAAACAGCGCCACTCGACTGCAGGGTGTCGTCTTTGCCCTCGCGGCAACGTTATAACGCTCACATCTTCGTTGGAATATTGCACCCGATTGGAGTTCTCATCTGATTATGGCCTGGGTTTTGTCATGTAATATGAACTTACGTATTTTAGTATCAACAATTACTGATAATTCTACAAGTTTATATAGGGAAGACATAGGCTTAGTTTTAATGTAATCCAAAAACTGTGTACCTCCTTCCTTAAAAATGTCTCCAATTAATTCTGATATTTTTTCACTGTTGTTCAGAGGTAGGTAGATAGACAGACAAGCAGACAGATGGATAGACAGACAGATAGATAAACTTCGATTTTATCAATGCTAAGGAAGGGGATAATAATTAATACAATATTTTACATTACTTACGTCCTGCTAAACAGTTATGAAATTCACAGAAAAAGAGAAAATAACTTATTTCCAATAATATCGATTAAAACAGTTGATTTGTGTTGCTTAGAAACTAAAGCCAATCAGCTCGAGACAAATTTATACCCTGTTTGTTTGTTGTTAAGCGAAAAGCCATTCAGTGATCCACCTGTACTAGTATAGAAACTCCGGTGTTGTTGTTTTTTTACGTCTTCAGACTTAAAGCTGAGTGTGAAAGAATAAATGAATATTAAAAATTTACCAGTTCAGTTTTATGACAAGACGTGCGAGGCCTAGGATTCAGCCTTTTTATCTCAATAACCTTAATAGTACTATTAAGGTTTCCGACTCAGTATATATTTATGTATGTAGCTTGAGACGTTCATAGTTGTAACACACACGTAGATACACACATAGAATGCCGTTTGTAAGCCTGATCTACAGGTATCGACATTCACGTTTTGTTTGTTTGTTTTTTTGAATTTCGCACAAAGCTACTCGAGGGCTATCTGCGCTAGCCGTCCATAATTTAGCAGCGTAAGACTAGAGGGAAGGCAGCTAGTCATCAACACCCACCGGCTGAAAGGACGAGCATGTTTCATATGACAGGGATTCGAACCCGTGACCCTCACGTTACGAGTCGAGCGCCCTAAACACCCGACCATGCTAGGATATTGTAGTAGCACCCACTCCGACATTTAACGAACTTTTCTACACTGTTACAGACCCCCCTCTCCAGCCTCCGCATCACCATGTTTCACTCTTTTGTCCACACACTCCTTGTTACACGTATCGGGTCTATTTCTATGTCGTTAGTCCCTATAGCATTGTCTCATTTGGTTCATTTCGTCGAACCTGCGTAAAGTTTAAACGATTGAGCGCCATCACACGTGAAATATTATACGTTCTCTCCATCTGTAATTTGTCAACAATATTTTGTTCTTACCTGCACACCCCGATTCAGGTTTGTTTTCCAGCAGATGTTTTAATAGAGCGTTCCTTCTTCCAATCAGACACCGTGACCCGGCACGGCCAGGTGGTTAGGGTGCTTGATTCGTATTCTGATGGTGGTGGGTTCGAATACCCGTTACACCAAACATACTCGCCCTTTCAGCCGCGAGGGCAATATAATGTTACGGTTAATCCCACTATTCGTTGCTAAAAGAGTAGCTCAAAAGTTGGCGGTGAGCGGTGATGGCTAGCCAAATTATGAACGGCTGGCGCAGATAATTCTCGTGCAGTCTCACGCGAAATTTAAACCAAACTTATTCAACTTTAAAAGGTCAAAATTGCACCTGACCCTCGCAGGTCCACCCAAACGACGTAAATACCACCGACAATTAGTTAGAAACAGGGAACGTGTTAACATCATCAAAAAACATAAGAAGTTCAAACGTGAAGGTTGGTTAAGGTGTTTAACTCGTAATCTGAGGGTCGCGGGTTCGAATCCCTGTCCCACCAAACATGCTCGCTCTTTCAGCCGTGGGGACGTTATAACGTGACGGTTAACCCCACTATTCGTATAAAGAGTTTGTTTGTTTGGAATTTCGCACAAAGCTACTCGAGGGCTATCTGTGCTAGCCGTCCCTAATTTAGCAGTGTAAGACTAGAGGGAAGGCAGCTAGTCATCACCACCCACCGCCAACTCTTGGGCTACTCTTTTACCAACGAAAAGTGGGATTGACCGTAACATTATAACGTCCCCACGGCTGGGAGGGCGAGCATGTTTGGCGCGACTCGGGCGCGAACCCGCGACCCTCAGATTACGAAGCGCACGCCTTAACGCGCTAGGCCATGCCAGGCCCGAATAAAAGAGTAGCCCAAGAGTTGACGGTGGCTGGTGATGACTAGCTGCCTTCCCACTACTAAATTAGGGACGGCTAGCGCAGATAGCCCTCGAGTAGCTTTGCGCGAAATTCAAAACAAACAAACAAGGACCATTAAACAGCTCTTTATAGAATAACGAATTTACACTGGACTACTTTCAAAACTATCACTTGTGTAACGGTCGTACAAAGGATTTCATGAACACCTTAAAAATTACGTCTCTTCATCACCGGAATTTGCTCCACCAGTCACCGACACAACTCCGAGAGCCACCGACATAACCTGGAACTTTATAACCTGGAACTTACCCTTCTAGTTGCAACCGCGCCAGAAAAAAACAACAACAACAAAATCACATTTTCTGTCAAATCGAAAGTTCGAATCTATTTTAAATGTTTTAAAAACTGATATACAATTAACCGTTTTTGCTATTTGCATATTAGTTGTACACTTCTTTCGCTGAAGATCGAAATAAGCCTCTCCTAATTTTCTACTCTAACTGATAGTTGATGGTTTGTGTGCTACAAGCGACCGAAGCCTTGTATTATCTAAGTCAAGATTCTAAACTTTCGAAGTGTTTTCATGAGTGCAGATAGCTAATTATTATGCTATTTGTTCGCTATATTGATTAATGCTACACCGTAGACTATCTATGCTGTGCCAACCACGAGTATCGAAACCCGGTATTTCGCGTTATAAGCTGTCAGATTTACCGGTGAGCCACTCTGGAGGTTTATAGTAATTATTATCGCATCTATAAAACTTAATTAACGTGTTTCCTGAACTTGAGACGTCAAAATTATTTCAGTCATGGTGTGCATCCAATTCAAAGATCTGAGAAGGAAGTGAGCAATAAGAGGCTTGTTTTAAACGTGTTTTTTAGTACTTTGAGAAGAGGACGTTTCACATGGTTTCTGTGAAACGAAACAAATTGTAACCATGAAAAACAACTATTTCGAGTTGATGGAACAGCTAAGCCTTAACGTCTTTATCACCCACATGTAACACAAACATTCGAAGTAGCGGTAAGCACAAGAAGATGCGGACGATTAGGTGTGACTACTGGGGTTCGAGAGCGTGGGTTATTATTAATCCGGGTTTACTGAATTAATCTAAAGCAGCAAAACTGAAAGATTCTAAAACTATACCGTGAGGACAATGGACAATTCAATGTCTTTTCACTTAGTTTTACGGAATTACCAAGCCAAATGTTAAGGCAAAGTTAAGAAAGCAAAAAATGGTTTGGTTGGAGATGAACCGAACGTTCCGAGAACTTAAGAAGAATTATTATGGGATTACGAGTTATGACCGCCGAAAACGAACGTATAAGTTATAGATGCGTAGTGCATTTCAGTCTTGAGCTTGTTAACAGGTCATAAGAACTAATGTTAATATTTATCTGTTTAATATGTCATCAGTCGTGTCTGGCATACTTGGAGACTAAAGTTGGAAGGCGACATAACCTAGTAATAGTTTTAAACAGTGTTAAAAATGACTGTACAGTAGCAATGCATCTGCAATATGGAATTTTGTAAAGAAATAAAAACGTTTGAATTGAAATGAAAATTTAAACCTGAAGATTAAACGTCAGTGTTTTTGTTGTTTGACACGTGAGCTAAAAACCCTTGTAAAAAACTCGTAGATTCCAAGTAAAATCGCTCCACTTTTGAATTACTGAATAAATGGAGTGCAGCTAGCAAGCAGTACCAGTCGCCGTAGTATCCTCGTCTGGATGTTTAAGCTGAATAACAAAACTCACTGTCACTTTTATAACGCGATAAACTAAGCGGAACATGTTTACTGACATCAAAGTTCGAACCTTGCATCTTCTAACGCTGGCTACTAATTCACGTCGTGCCCAAGGGAGAGGTGTGAAAAGAATCTTAGAAGATTTTAGACTGTAGCAATTAAAATGTCAGTAAGATAATACATGTAACGTTGTTGTGTAGCATCTAAAACATTATAAGTAAGATAATACATGTAACATTGTCAAGTAGCAACTAAAATATCAGTAAGATAATACATGTAACATTGTCATGTAGCAACTAAAATGTAAGATAATACATGTGATAGCGTCATGTATAGAATATACGAACATAATAATAGACACAAATAGGTTTAGAAAAGTCATGATCATTTTCTTTGCAATAGACACATCCCCTAGTGGCGCAGCAGCACGTCTACTAGAAACCGGGTTCCAATACCTGTAGTGGGCAGAGCACAGACAGCCCACTGTGTAGCTTTGTGTTTAATTCTCAACAAGCAAATCAACAGACATTCTCTGTTTTCAAAACACTGTAACGGTTGTTTAAGAATCTTAAATTATTCAAGTCGATTTTACGTAATAAAATTTATTCTCGTATCTAATTTTCCCAAGATTCGAGGCTTTTCTCGTTCTGGAATTCGATTTCTTTGTCCAGTAGAGGTGAAAATCATTTACTTAGGATTATGAATTTGGCCTTTAAAGGTTTCTGGACAAGCAGGAAATGCCTACAAATTAATGTCGACTTTCTGTTGTGTGTTTTACGAAGAAACGTAAATAAATTTCGTTTACGGATAACAACACCCTCATGACCTGCTCACTCAAGAGTTTTGACCCCGCAAAACATCTGATAAGAAGAAAACAAAAACTTCCCTTTGTGAGTCTCATCAAATGAAAATACTTCTTACACATCTGAGATACGGTTCGCTGCCACATAAATCCGAGAACCAGCTGACACCATTGAGAATGACAACCAGAGTCCGGGATCTCGGCAATAGAAGCCCACAATTTCCATCTGATAGGACCCTTTAGCCCCAGGTTAGGCCTAATATTATCTGGACAAAGTCACGACAAGTACTCTTTTTGTCTTCCCGACAGCCATTGCGGCCCAAGGGCGTGTTCCCACGGAGAGACGGGGACGTTTAAGCATTTCGCGTGCTTCGAAACACACGTCATTAAGCAAAAAAAGATGAACCTTGGTTGTTACGTTTATTTATTGGGTTTTTTTCTATAATTAATAAAAAGAAAAGAAAAAATAATAATGGTACTCCTAGCAAACATTATGCGACTTATTGTTTATGGGTATCTAAGTGTAATCTAAATGCAATCAAGAAAATTCGATCACGACACCCGTTTCATTAGATTCTGACATCCGCATCCTTAATAAAGAACTACTCAGAACAAATGTTATTTTTTTACAAAGTCCTTGATGGTTATTCAACAGCTCTCGGCATTTTTTTTTTTTTAAGTCAAGTCGTAAGAACAGGGAGAGAAGTCAGGTTAGGGGCTGTTTTATGGCCTTGTGACAGAGTTTCCAATCACTTACCATCAAGGCGCATGTTCGCTTCTGTGTGCAAGCCAAAGCGCTCTGCAAATAATGAATCTTCTAACAGGCGGCACTTCAAGAATTAACCTCATGCGTTACGTGCACGTGCTAGTGACTGACCCCTACCTGTAGACTTTATGAGTACTTCAAGAGCGGCCTGCTTTTGCGTGTCATCTTATAAAACAGAAGTAGGGTTCATCGAACATAAAAAAAAAAAAAAGGTCAGTCACGCATGCGTGGTTAATATAAATCAAAGGACAAGATTATAGAAAAAAATTATGTGTTTTATTAAAACAAGCTATACATAAGTATTTAAGTACAATATACGCGATGAATACCACGCGCTACTATGATGAACGCAACCAAAAACAACGAGTACAATATTTTCAAATAATCTAACCCCAACCTAGAATGTCAGCAGACTTATAATGCTAAAAATCGGATTCGTATACCGTTGGTGGAGGCCCGGCATGACCAGCTGGTCAGGACGCTGGACTCGTGATCTACGGGTCGCGGGTTCGAATCCCCGTCGCTCCAAACACACTCGCCCTTTCAGCCGTGGAGGCGTTATAATGTGACGGTCAATCGCACTATTCGTTAGTAAAAAGAGTATCTAGTTGCCTTCCCTCCAGTCTTACATTGCTAAATTAGGTACGGCTAGCACAGATAGCTCTCGAGTAGATTTGTGTGAAATTCAAAATACAAACAAACAAAATACCCTTGGTGGGCACAGCACAAACAGCCCATTGTGTAGCATCGAGCTGAACAAACTAAGAAAGCTGAATAATCTATATAAATACGACGTGGATGTATGCTGTTTGTTTGCTAGTTTAGGCACATAATTGCATAATGGATTAGGTGAGTGCTGCCCTCTGTAGGGATCAAACCACAAAGTTTAGCATCTTAAGCCCTTGAGTTAATAACTGAATCACAATGGTGCCTTAGGTATATATTTTTTTATCTTTGGATTGTTGTTTTTTTCAGACTTCGTATTTTAATATTCTGTACAAGATTTTTATATAAAAGTGTATTTGAAAAGGAATATAATAAAGTTCCTTATTAGCTGTTTACACAGTATATACACTGGTGGCCAAAATCTTAAGGCCAATGAACATAAAGAAAAAATATGCATTTTGCGTTGTTAGACTCAACCACTTATTTGAGTAGAGCTTCGAAAGATGAAAATAAGAAAAGGGAAAATAAAAATAAAAAACTTCTTTCGCATTTAATAGGGAAAGTGTAAACACTGAAATTAGCCAAATACTAGCTAGTCAAAAGTTTAAAACCATACAGAAACGAAGCGTTAATCGGTAAACACGTAACAAAATCTAATCATTTGTGTTCTAGCATTAGCGTTGTCAACATCTCCCACTGACATCTCCGGTGTTACATTGGGTAAAAACATGGCAAAGGCTGAAAAGTTGACAGTTTGAACGTGGCAGAATTGTCGACTGCAAAAGCAAGGTCTCTCTCAACGTGCCATCGCTGGTGAGATTGGGCGTAATGAAACTGCTGTTGCAAATTTCTTAAAAGACCCTGAGGGATACGGAACGATAATTTCAAGTGGTCGGTCCAAGAGAATTTCGCCGACGTTGAGCAGGAGAATTTGACGGGTTTTCCGGCAAGACACCAGTCGATCGTCGAACCAGATTAAGACCCTTACGGACGCAGAATGCAGCTCAAGAACAATAAGATGGCATCTACGAGAGAAATACTTTAGAAACCATAAACGTTTTCAAACGCCTCGCCTCCTTCCACACCACGAAACAGCTCGGTTAAACTTTGCTGAGAAGCACCAAACATGGGACGTAGAAAAGTGGAAGAAAGTTTTGTTCTCTGATAAGAAAAAATTTAACCTGGATGGTCCAGATGGCTTCCAACGTTACTAGCACGATAAGGATAACCCACCGGAGACATTTTCTACACGATACAGTGGAGGAGGTTCCATCATGATCTGGGGTGCTTTCTCCTTCCATGGAACAATGGAGCTTCAGGTTATATAGTGGCGTCAAACAGCAGCTGACTACATTGGCATGTTGGAGGGAACATCCTTATTGACTGAAGGCCCTCGCTTGTGTGGAAATGACTGGATCTTTCAGCAGGACAACGCTGCAGTCCAAAATGTCCGCAGGACAAAGAACTCTTTCATGGTGAATAACGTGATTCTTTTGGACTATCCAGCGTGTTCGCCCAAACTGAACCCCATTGAAAATGTTTGGGGGTTGATGGCAAGGGAAGTCTGTAGAAATGGACGTCAATTCCAAACAGTGCATGATCTTTGTGAAGCCATCTTTACAACTTGGAATAACATTCCAGCCAGCCTTCTGCAAACACTTATATCGACCATGCCAAAGCGAATGTTTGAAGTTATTCACAATAACAGCCGTGCAACTCACTACTGAGACCTCTTGTTGGGCATTTCCTTCCATGTTTGGGACTTCTTTTTGGTATGGTCTTAAACTTTTGACCAGCTAATATTTAGTCTAATTTCATAGTGTTCACATTTTCATTATTAAATGCTAATAAAGTTTATTTTTATTTTCCCTTTTTTTTATTTTTATTTTTCGAAGCTCTACTCAAATAAGTGGTTGAGTCTAACAACGCAAAATGTATGTTTTGTCTTTATGTTCATCAGCCTTACATACACATACACACACAAATATGGAAGTGTGAATGAAAAACATATGAAACAAAATTACACTTGTATTATATCTCGTAAAATGTTTTTATACATCGGAAATCGTAGAACATAATTAACCTATAAAATATGTATATATTTACCTGAAACCTGGTTTGTTTGGTTGTTTTTAAGGCACTAAACCATTCAATGATTGTTTGAAATTCGCACAAAGCTACACGAGGGCAATCTATGCTAGCCGTCCCAAATTTAGCAGTGTAAGACTAGAGGGAAGGCATCACCACTCACTGCCAACTTTTGAGCTACTCTTTTACCAACGAATAGTGGAATTGGCCGTCACATTATAACGCCCCCACGGCTGAAAGGCGAGCATGTTTGGTGCGACCGGGATTCGAACCCGCGACCCTCGGATTATGAGTCGAACGCCTTAACACGCTTTGCCATACCGGGCCATGGAGATAAGCTAGGACTTAGATAAGTCGGTTTGTGCTTTATTTTTATCTTAGTTACGATTCTGCGATTTGTTATAAGGTTCGTGACTATATACCGTTTATTTGTTTGTTTCTGTTTTGAATTTCGCGCAAAGCTACTCGAGGGCTATCTGTGCTAGCCGTCCCTAATTTAACAGTGTAAGACTAGAGGGAAGGCAGCTAGTCATCACCACCCACCGCCAACTCTTGGGCTACTCTTATACCAATGAATAGTGGGATTGGCCGTAATATT
This sequence comes from Tachypleus tridentatus, assembly GCF_004210375.1. Lineage (NCBI taxonomy): Eukaryota > Metazoa > Arthropoda > Merostomata > Xiphosura > Limulidae > Tachypleus > Tachypleus tridentatus. The sequence goes on from NC_134827.1 coordinate 104,799,418, forward strand.
ATAACGCCCCCACGGATGAAAGAGTATGTTTGGTGTGACGGGGATTCGAATTCCGCGACCCTCAGATTACTAGTCGACTACCTTAACCCAACTGGCCATGCCGGGCCTGTACTTTAAGTAAAACCTTAGTAAAGATAGAAGTTTTCCTATCAAACTAACGAGACAATTTCCATTTGAAAATAATGGTTTGAGGTCAATAGTGTACTGACGTCATTGCGATTACTATGTGGGTCTATTACACAAGTTCGTCATTGTTTTAAAAATGTCCCATGAGTCCATGCGATTCGTACTGACTGAGAAAATTTTAGTGTTTACGTCTGTGCTTAGAGAAGGATTTGAAAGGTGGTATTTGCAATTTACATAATACTTATTATAAATGAGCTAGTTGTGCTTTACGCACTACGGATATCAAACTTCGGTTTTCAGAGTTACTCTCGAACCACTTGAAGCATCTGAAATCTCCACGAGATATATCTGTTGTTTTAAACGTCTATTCAACTGTTAAGATGACTTTATTAAGGGATAAGATATGACGTAATGTTGGTAGATTTGGGTCAACGTTACTGTGCGGATGATTACGTACACAGTGATGTGGTGCGTAGTGATACAAACAGCTGTGAACAAGTCATTGCACACCGAATTCAAACCGTCGCGTACGTCAGTTAACCCAGTAAATTGAAAATATTATTCAGTTTGGTAAATTTACCTATAATTTCTGTACGTCGTCCGAACAGCGGAAATGACGTTTAAGATACCAGATGATTTAAGTTTCTTGTTTTAAAAAAAACACATCCAATAAATTACAAACCGTTCTCACTAGGACTAATTCCTCACATTATTGTCTTTACCTCAAGCGCCCCCAAGAGGTCAATTGTATACAACTTACACATTTACAAACACAATCTTTAGTTCCTTATCGCCAAAAGTTCGCGTATAAGAACGTATAAAATCGAGATTTATTGAAGTTAAGTGCATTTATGTCTGATTTTCACCTGTTACCAGCACGAGCTTGCGAAACTGTTAAGAGATAACGCGACAGATATATCACTGGAGTCCTTCGATAAATTGTTACGAAGGGAAATTGTTTGTTTGTTTTTAAGTTACAGTTTTGATTATTCACCAGAACTACTTTTGTGGAGATTTCCTAATAATTGTCACAGTTTAACATTTAACCTTTTCAAACAAAGAGAAACACCTGTACGAGTGCAAAGTGCGTTTCTTTTCAAACCACTGATTGTGGATTTAATTGGATTAAAGTCTTCGTCTTCCTGAATATATACTTTATATTTATACCTATTTTTCTTTTCCCTGGTCTCATACGTGCCTTTTCCTCTAAAAAAACAACACAACAATTTATTTTTATCAAAATTAAAAAAACAACAACTCGTTACATTTTTTTTCCCGATAAAACATACCCTATTAACCAGGTGGCGCAAGTCTTACATCAAATTACCGCGTAATAACGCACGAATGGGACGTATATCAATCAGTCTTCGTGATCGGTTGTCATGGAAACTATATCTTCCACGTACGGTTTAACGAAACGTGGAGTTGTTTTCGTAATTAATTCTCGGAAATTTAAGTTTTAATAATCTTGAAGTTGTTTTTATTTTGATGTTTTAATATCACATTATTTTATATGCTTAAATAAATATATATATATATATTCCATACGTCTACCTACATGTTAATTGGTATATCGATTGACGCGACATCTCTTTTTAATGTTATTTTTATTGTGTATTACACTAAATCCCTAATAAGAACAAAAATAAAGTAACTCAGGTCTCATTAAATTAATCAATTTGTCGTCACTTATCATTGTCATTAAAAATAATGCGAGTACCTGTTCAACATTTGTATCGATTTGATTGAAGTCAACGCATAATTTCGTTTGTTTTCTCTCGTTTCTCAAGAGTTAATAAGGACGGACGGACAAATAGGCACGAGGACTTCTGAAATGGTATACATAACGATCTAGTCCTGAAGAAAAACTGATAGTCAAACAAGACGACTTGTTTGGAGCGCCCTAATTGAATTTATTCAATTTTCATTAAAAAAAAAAAACATCTCCGGCTAACTAGAGGGCCCGCCCTCGAAATTTCCACCCTAAAAACTAAGAAGAAAAAGACGCCAACAGCTTGACAGCTCGTGAGTCTACAGATCAAATTACACCCTCCAGCGCCACTCTGACTGAAATTTTTCCTTTTTTTTTTTTTTTTGCTGGTAGGTTCTGGTTTTTTGTTGTTGTTTTTTTCATCCGGCTAACATTGTGAAGCTACGAGTTTGACCCAACCGTTTTTGTCGCATGCTAGCCGCTCTTGGTCGTGGGTCAGTAACGATGACGGATGACAGAGAGTCCTGGGATAGGCTGACCCCGACACAGGGGGAATAAGGAGAGGTGGGTCGAGGGATCTTGTAAGGACAGGGTGTGTGGAGTTTGAAAAATAAATAAAATTCTGATATGACAAGAAGATACGAGACCAGACTATGCCCGTCATGAAGAGCACGTAATGGCATACTCACGATTTTTCTGCAAGAAATCTATTTTGTTTTTAAAAAAGCATAAACGTCTGAATTACTAATATCACACTTGTATACCTTTCATGTTCATTCAGACTTTACGAATCGATAAAGCCCTATAAGAACGTTCTCAAATATTACAAAAGAAAAGGCCTCGGCATGGCCAGGTGGTTAAGGCACTCGACTCGTAATCTGAAAACAGCAGTATGTTGTCTGTCAGTCAGTCAGTAAACATTAAAATAGCATAACGTAAGGGACACTTAACGTTGTAATTTGTACAGTCGTGACGTTATTCAAGCATGCATATGCCATGAATCACGAGAAGAATTATGCACTCTGTAGGCTACAACACAGCATGAAATATGAAGTTTAAAAGAAAAAAGAAAAATATTTATTACTCTTAATTTTGGTTTTATTTGTTCTTAAATCATTCCGGGGACTCTGCGCAAGTACATCTAGTAAATATCACTTATTTTGCACCTTTGGCTTAGTATGTGGAATTGGCCCGGCATGGCCAAGCGTGTTGAGGCGTGCGACTCATAATCTGAGTGTCGCTGGTTCGCGTACCCGTCATGCCAAACATGCTCGCCCTTTCAGCCGTGGGGGCGTTATAATGTGACGGTCAATCTCACTATTCGTTGGCAAAAGAGTAGCCCAAGAGTTGGCGGTGGGTGGTGATGACAAGCTGCCTTCCCTCTAGTCTTACACTGCTAAATTAGGGACGGCTAGCGCAGATAGCCCTCGAGTAGCTTTGTGCAAAATTCAAAAAACAAACAAACAGTGTGTGGAATTAGGAATAACTTAAACCTCTTAAGCCAGCCAACCTCATCAGACATTACTGGGATTACGGCTGAAAGCATAGCTAATAGAGAGTGTACTCAATTAATGAAACAATTGATCTGAATCATTACTGTATTGATTTTTCAGTTCTGGTGTATTTAGATAGCTCCATAAGTTACCATCATGGATTAATCAACGGCTACTTGAGCTATAAAACAAGTTTTTCGAAACGTTAAAACTCTATTGTCGATTCGACAAAGAATGATCTTACACCACTTCTAAATATGTCTTTAATCGGGCCACGAAGCTGAGACAATTAAAACAAAAACTATGTTGAGGAACAAAACAAGGGGGGTTGAAATAAAACAATCGAAGGTGGTTTGATTATATTTGTTAGTTGAGGCCGTCATGTACAAACGGTTTTGCTGAAATGCCTACACTCATGGCTGTGGGAGATCTTTGTCACTGCATTGTGATTGATTAAACTACCAAGTTTGTTTTCCTGTCTTCTTCGGTTGTTACAAGTCTACTTTATACTAAAAGTGAACCATAAAAATTACGTGTTTTTTTTTTTTATCCAATATTAGTTTATTTGTTATGAAGCACAAAATAGTTGGGCTAACTGTGCTGTGCCCACCACGAGTATTGAAATTCGACTTTTAGCAGTCTAAACCCTACGACTTGACGCTGAGTCACTGGAAGACATTGGAGCGATGAAATATAATATTATTACTCTAAAAGTGAATCTTTCATTGTGCCATAAAAGGTCGTCTTTCACACTTAATATAATTGTAGAACCTGCTTTCTCTAAGTTGAACGAAATTATTAGTTCTCTACCGAGAACCAAACATTAATCACTGCCCTCTCTACGTTGAATGAAGTTATTGGTTCTCTAACAAAAACCAAACTAATCACTGCCCTCTCTACGTTAAATGAAGTTATTGGTTCTCTAACAAGAACCAAATATCAATCACTGCCCTCTCTACGTTGAATGAAGTTATTGGTTCTCTAACAAGAACCAAATATTAATCACTGCCCTCTCTACGTTGAATGAAGTTATTGGTTCTCTACCAACAACCAAACATTAATCACTAAAATTGAAGACCGTTTGAATTTCTACCATAACATAACAGTAAGGTGCGACTTCTTTCTATTAACATTCATTCAGAACATATATATATTTACAAGTAGAGATATAACAAAATGTAATGAAACATTCGTTTAGTAAACATTAATGTTCTAAATAAAGTGTTCACGGTCGACAAAAATGATGTCAAGTCCCAGACAATAGAGACCAGTTAAGCCTAATTTCAACGAATCGGTGTCTCATTTGACGTATGAATTCTTTAACGTTCGTGGATATTAAAGTTAACATTATCTGAGAAAATAAGGGTCTGAACTGAACTGTAAATAGAGTCAACGTCATGTTAAAATGTCAGTTCTGTGGAATTTCTCTATGTTAAGATTCCACAAGCTAGACTGGCTAAGTTAAAGAGATTATGTCAGAACTGATCCATAAGAAACAAGTGAATTCACTTCACGAGATAAACAGGGTCACATCCATTGACCCGAGTCATCTCGAATTAGCTTGACCCTGTAAACGGGAAGATACATCGAATGACACGAAAAAGCAAAAAGTGACATTATGAGCAAAAGCTATCGAACAGTAAAACACTCAAATGGCTGAGTTTACCGATGTCTATAACTTTACTTGGACTCTAATGTTCTGATAAACCATTCTTCTCAGTTAAGTAAGTTGTGTGAAAGTCTCCTTAAAGCCGTATTTACACAGAACTTGTGATTTATACTTAAAAGTACAGTAAATTATTCAACCAAAGGTAAAGTGTCATGCTAAAAAAAACACAAAAACATTAATGTCGTGCTAAAGAAAACCTCGACCACAGCAGGTTGTGTAACAGCGACATCTATCTCTTCCCAGTCAGTTTGTTAAGTGAACGCAAAATTATTGCTGTCCATATACGCATACGTTTATTAGAATGTCGGAAACATAAATCTTCTCAGCGCCACCTGAAGGATGATAATGCATAAATATATTACAAAAAAAAAAACTATCCCAGTACCTCTCTTGCGTGGATTTAATTTTGGTTACACTTGCTTCCATGATGCAATTTTCTGACAGCTCAAAATCAAACAAGTGAATTCAATTCAGCCAGTTTAAAAGTAACATAATTATTTGGTAAATTGTTAAACATAAAGGAAGTTAAATTGTTCTGTCTCACAATACATTTTAAATTATTCTAACAATTAACCATTATGTAAGGCCCGGCATGACCAGGTGGTTTAGGCACTCGACTCGTAATCCGAGGGTCACGGGTTTGAATCCCCGCCACACCAAACATGCTTGCTTTTTCAGGCGTGGGGGCGTTATAATGTGACGATCCATCCCAAAAAGAGTATCCCAAGAGTTGGCGGTGGGTAGGGATGACTAGCCTTCTTCCCTCTAGTTTTACATTGCTAAATTAGGGACAGTTAGTACAGATAGCCCTTACGTAGCTTTGCGCGAAATTCAAAACAAACCAAATATGGTGTTGTTTTAACCTCAAGAAGACGTCAGTCAGTATAGAAACTAGTACTTTCCTTTATATAAACAGCCCATTAAGTCCAGACCTTTTCTGTATAAATTATTTAGTTTTTTTTCTCCGCTTCCTCTGATACTCTAACATTTAAGCAGCAGCTGTCACAGACAAACTCTCAGTGTTTGTTTTGATGGTAAGCACAAAATTACACAATGGGCTATCACTGTTCTGCCCACCACCAGTAAAAAACCCCGGTTTCTAGTGATGTAAGTCTGTAGACATACCCCTGTGCCACTGAGAACGCCTCTCAGTGACCCGGCATCAAATCTAAAGGCTCGTATCGCAAAAACAAAACAAAAGTTTCGAACCCTTGGTGGGCAGAGTGCAAATAGCCAGTTACGTAGCTTTGCTCTTAACAACAAATAAACATGCAAAACGAACCAGAAACTTTTATTTCTCAAATCCTCTAAGTTTTACATTGATGTTTCTCAACAGGGATTTTGTTGTTGTTGTTTCTCTAAAGCATTTAGGATCCAAATTAAATGATAAACAGTCTATCTTTTGACATGAGTGGAGTAACAGATAAACAGCTTGAGATACATTTTTATAAATGTATTTTCAATACGCACGCAATTTCATACAAAATATTTGTACACAAGAAATACACAGTCGTGAATGTTCATAACACACGTGAAGTACACGGCTCAATATTTAATGCTGATTAGAAGCAGTTAACTTGTAGAACACACATATATATGACAGATGGGGAGGCAAACGCGTCCAATCGTGAGTGACGTACGGCTGACACCTGTCGGAGGACTTCGCACCTACATCGTAAATAATAGTAAAACGTAATTCTGAAGTGTTTATGTTCATACGTCCTTCTGTATAAATACATAATTATTGTATATCATAATGTTTATTTATGAGTTTTAGTTTTTCAGAATGTCTGACGTTACATAAAGACTCGCGAAGACAAAAACAAGATGTTATTTTAAGATTAGAAACCGTCCTTAAAAAGTTCGTTTAACTTCATTAAACACTCCATTTTCACAGATACAAATAGTTTATTTTTGTTCGAATTTTACTTTTAATCAATTTCAATTAATTTGTATTAATAGTGCAGGAAGCGCGAGAGGGATTTTTTTCAATCTTTCCCAATAAAAATCACTCTCAGGAAAAACGGGAAAATACATTATATTTAATCCAGAACACAAAAGCTTCTAGCCCGGCATTGTCTAATCCAGAACACAAAAGTTTCTGGCCTAGCATTGTCAGGTGATTAGGGCGTTCGACTCGCAACTTGAGGATCGCGGGTTCGAATCCCCGTCACACCAAACATGCTCCCCCTTTCAGCCATGGGGCGTTATAATGTTACAGTCAATCCCACTGTTCGTTGGTAAAAGAGTAAGGTCCAACATGGCCAAGCGTGTTAAGTCGTGCGACTCGTAATCTGAGGGTCTCAGGTTCGCATCCTCGTCGCGCCAAACATGCTCGCCCTATCAGCCGTGGGGGCGTTATAATGTTACGGTCAATCCCACTATTCGTTGGTAAAAGAGTAGCCCAAGAGTTGGCGGTGGGTGGTGATAACTAGCTGCCTTCCATCTAGTCTTACTCTGCTTAATTAGGGACAGCTAGCTCAGATAACCTTCGTGTAGCTTTGCACGAAATTCAAAACAAACAAACGAACATAGTTTCTCCAGCCCGAACGCAAGCCTCGGAACTCGGTCACAATTGTATCGCACATTCTCGAGCTTCGCTCGTCAAATAAACCTTGCGCATCCTCACGTTTAAATTGCCCCCTGCACCTGTGTCTTTAATTCAATTTGTATAATACTGTCGTGTACAGTGTACCCAAAATTACGTTAACAAATAAGTGTAATAAGAGCAGTAGTTTTATTATCGTAATTTACTGATGTGTAATTATACGTTCATATTGTTCGATACTTTCGTAATCGCCCAAACAACGTCACACAATAACTGACGCTTAACCTCACTGAATTCGGGCCAGAACTCCTTGCTGATAAAGGGTAAAGATTAATATACTTTTAAAGGTCGCGTTGATAATTTGTATTGCATGACTCTACTGCTACGTATTAAATACTGTCTATCAGTCCAACGTACTTAAAGGAAATACAAAAAATAGGCATTTCCAATCGAGATCACTACAGCCGTAAGCTACGGATTTCCAAATGCTACAGGCCTGGCATTGCCGAGCGCGTAAGGCGTGCGACTCGTAATCCGAGGGTCGCGAGTTCGCGCCCGCGTCGCGCTAAACATGCTCGCCCTCCCAGCCGTGGGGGTGTATAATGTGACGGTCAATCTCACTATTGGTTGGTAAAAGAGTAGCCCAAGAGTTGGCGGTGGGTGGTGATGACTAGCTGCCTTCTCTCTAGTCTTACACTGCTAAATTAGGGACGGCTAGCACAGATACCCCTCGAGTAGCTTTGTGCGAAATTCCAAAACAAACAAACAAACAATCCAAATGCTACAGTTCGAGGTTCGATTCCCCGCAGTGGACACAGAAGATAGCCCAATGTGGCTATAAGCAATAAATAAAATATAAATACAGTACCAGCCAGAAAATGTAGGATAAATATAGACACACATACATGAATGTATATATATCCATACAGTACAATTATTATACAGTGAAAATAAACAGCGCTATTTTTATAAAAAGTTTATAACGTGCAGAAGAAAGGATGAGTCGTGTGTATTATATATTTGCTGTAATAATAATGTTTTTCTACAGTTCAGAAATCTGAACGAACATAAATACCGAAACTCTGTTTTGTTGTTGTCGTTTCACATTTTTAAAGATATTGTACATTCTCATGTGGAATATTTAGTGTTGATTTCTCTAATACTTTGTGTTGCGTTTCATCTTTCCTCGGTCCGGCATGGCCAGGTACTTAGCGGGCGCTCCAATCGTAATCCGAGGGTCGCGGGTTTGAATCCCCGTTGCGCCAAACATGATCGCCCTTTCAGCCGTGGGGACGTTATAATGTGACGCTTAATCCCACTATTCGTTGGTAAAAGACTAGCCCAAGAGTTGGCGGTGGGTGGTGATGACTAGTTGCCTTCCATCTAGTTTTACACTGCTAAGTTAGAAACTGCTAGCGCAGATAGTCCTCGCGTAGCTTTGCGCGAAATTCAAAACAAAAACGATAAACGTCACCAGGCGTTTAGGGGGCGCTCGACTCGTAACCTGAGGGTCGCAGGTTCGAATCCCTGTCACACCAAACATGCTCGTCCATTCAGCCGTGGAGGCGTTATAAAGTGACGGTTAATCCCGCTATTTGTTGATAAAAGACTACCCCAAGAGCTGGCGGTGGGTGTTGATGACTAGCTGCCTACCATCTAGTCTTATACTGCTAAATTAGGGACGGCTAACGCAGATAGCTCTCGAGTAGCTTAGCGCGAAATTCATAAACGAACAAATCTTTCATTTTAACTGGAATAGACCAAATGGTCCTTATTTCTTTCCTGTCGCCCTTTTGTCGAGAAACTACTTTGGGCTCGATAGTTGAGAGGTCAGTTTGGTTACCATAACCTCCACCTCAAACGGGTGACTTTCACAACCAGAGACAAGTTTTAAAGGGCGTGTTGACACGTGACGTCATTCTATGACGTCGACATAGAAATGAACAAGTCATGATATCGTTTCTTCTCCTTTCAACAAGGCTGTTCACGAGACGAACACTTGCTAAGTGGGATTGAAAATATAAACACTCCAACAGACTCCGGTCGCTGTCATTTTTTCCAACAGTCCTTCAAGTCGTGCTTCAAAACTTTTGCAAGCTAAATGTTCGAGGACTGTGAAAGTGACGAAATTACACGAGGACTGTTTAGTTTTTTAAATGTGTTTCAGTTAAGACGGTAGGTCAGTAAACGTCACTTCTTAAGAATAGACTTGCGTATTCTAGACAGACTTACGCATTTTATAAACGAAATGAGCAATTGTTTGCTTCTTTCTTGAGAACAAAGCTATATAACAGGTTGGGTATCTGTGCAGTGCCCACCACGAATGTCAAAATTCGGTTTTTAGTTCCAATAAGTCTTCAGACTTACCGCTGAGCCACTGGGAAGAGGGGGCCGCGTTATTTAAAAGCCAGTAACTATAAAGATAAGACATAATACAATGTTTAAAATTGAACAATATCATTGTTGTTGCGTCTCTTAATGTATTGCTAAGGTTAAACATCCTAACAGATTTTTTACTGGCAGAAACAACTCATGCGTATTTGGACTTAACAGCTGGATGAGAAAGACCTCTTGTGTTCAGTTATGGCAATTTCTAACTTTGAAGAAGGACATCGGTAAACGTCAACCTTTATAACTAGAGATTTGTTTTCCAACTTCGAGTCAAATAGCGAAATTTGTTGTCATTCTTACAACAAACTCACAGCTGGTATGGTGGAACGTGCTTGTGACACATCGCAGACTCAACAAGTTGAAACATCCGTTCGGTTGCTCAACATCCTAATACTAGGCCACGCCTGACCCTATCTTCTAAGAACCAATGAAATTTCTATGTTTGCATATCAACATAAACTTTTTTTTTTAATCAAGAAATATTTTCGGAATCAGATAATACGTGGTTTTTATTTTTGAACGGACTGCGACTTTAGATAGATAACACTGGGGAACACTTTTTCAGTAACTTTGAGTTGCATTGGATATTTTAACTGATTCTGAAGGAGTTTTAGGCGCTGATTTCAAATCTGAAATTAGTTTTTCTCTACAAGCTCTAGTTTGTATGCAATTTGCGGTTAATGAAATTGTACAAATGTGAACTTGCGTAAACCATGTATAAGCATTTTCACGTCCATATATATAGATAGCTTCTAATATTTTGACCATTCTTCTTTTGTTTCAGATCAAACATGGCTTCCAAAATAGATATCATTGCAGAAACAAGCCTGATGCCTTCTGCTACATATGTGGATGCTACACACTCAATCGTCAGAGACGTAACATATCCTCGTTCGTCAAGCGTGCCTACAAGGCATATTTTGAAGTTCATCTTGGTGATCAAGACAAGCAATGGGCTCCTCATGTTGTGTGCCACAATTGTGAGGAAATGCTTCGAGACTGGACCAAAGGAAAACGCAATGCTCTGCCTTAAAAAATAAATAAAAATCTCAAATTGCATAAAATCTGTAGCTTGCAGACAAAATCCGACTTCAGATTTGAAATCAACACACTCAAATTGACTATAGAAAGGTCTGTTTTTTTAAATGCAACAAAATGAGTGTTCCCCAGTGTAATCCGAAGTGTTATTCCGGTTTGTACTCGTGTCTCATACTAATGAAGTTATTTTGCTACGTAACTAAACATTAGAACTCATTAATATATTACTGAACTTTTGCGGAGCTGTAGAAGTAAAATCTGTTTGTTAAAACATTTAACACGTTACGTTCCCCAGGTTGAACAGTGGTTAATCTTCTGATTTTCAAGGGGGCACTCTTCCCTCTCGGTGGACACAGCACATAGTCCGGTGTGATTTTGTTATACTAAAACACATATTCGACATGTTTCACATTGTTAATAGTTTCTTAGTTGAGTACAAGTATAATTTTGTTTTGTTTTTTTTAATGCTTGAAAAAACTGGATTCGGTTTCTTCTTGCTGGTCTGTTTTACGGAGATACAGCAAACGCTTACATCGTTTCATAACACCAGAAAATGCGGGCTCGTAGATTCATTACGCCATCTTATCTCAGAACTACGTAGACAAGGCTTCACCAGGATCAGACAATTAGTAACTGGCACTAGCTAAACCTAAACAAGCTGACAGTGCGATACGAAAGCTAATGAAGAACAAGTTGTACAACATCAACCAGAGATAAACTTATGATAGAGAGCGCGTGCTGGTTCTCATCCCCTTTCGGATGACTATCAGCTGGTAGACATGTAGGAGCTAGACTTCTACTGGATCGACAAAAATATCCGTTAACTTTCGTTGTTCGCTGGTAAGATGGTTAACTTAGTTAATAATTGATCATAACAATCACTGTTTTCAAAGAAATAATAAACAAGAATACGATTTGCTAATTTTCAATGAAACACTTGTATTATTCACTGAATATGTCGTTTCAAAACCTCACTAAAACACTTGTATTATTCACTGAATATGTCGTTTCAAACCCTCACTAAAACACTTGTATTATTCAGTGAATATGTCGTTTCAAACCCTCACTAAAACACTTGTATTATTCACTGAATATGTCGTTTCAAACTCTCACTAAAACACTTGTATTATTCACTGATTATGTCGTTTTAAACCCGTACTAAAACACTTGTATTACTCACTGATTATGTCGTTTTAAACCCGTACTAAAACACTTGTATTACTCACTGATTATGTCGTTTCAAACCCTTACTAAAACAGTCGTATTATTCACTGATTATGTCGTTTTAAACCCTTACTAAAACACTTGTATTATTCACTGATTATGTCGTTTCAAACCCTTACTAAAACACTTGTATTATTCACTGATTATGTCGTTTCAAACCCTTACTAAAACACTTGTATTATTCACTGATTATGTCGTTTCAAACCCTCACTAAAACACTTGTATTACTCACTGATTATGTCGTTTTAAACCCTCACTAAAACACTTGTATTATTTACTGATTATGTCGTTTCAAACCCTCACTGAAACACTTGTATTATTCACTGATTATGTCGTTTCAAACCCTCACTAAAACACTTGTATTACTCACTGATTATGTCGTTTCAAACCCTTACTAAAACACTTGTATTATTCAGTGATTATGTCGTTTCAAACCCTTACTAAAACACTTATATTATTCACTGATTATGTCGTTTCAAACCCTCACTGAAACACTTGTATTATTCAATGATTATGTCGTTTTAAACCCTCACTGAAACAGTCGTATTATTCACTGATTATGTCGTTTTAAACCCTCACTGAAACACTTGTATTATTCACTGATTATGTCGTTTTAAACCCGTACTGAAACACTTGTATTATTCACTGATTATGTCGTTTCAAACCCTCACTGAAACACTTGTATTATTCACTGATTATGTCGTTTCAAACCCTCACTGAAACACTTGTATTATTCACTGATTATGTCGTTTCAAACCCTCACTGAAACACTTGTATTATTCACTGATTATGTCGTTTTAAACCCTTAATAAAACACTTGTATTATTCACTGATTATGTCGTTTTAAACCGTTACTAAAACAATTGTATTATTCACTGATTATGTCGTTTCAAACCCTTACTAAAACACTTGTATTATTCACTGATTATGTCGTTTCAAACCCTCACTGAAACACTTGTATTATTCACTGACTATGTCGTTTCAAACCCTTACTAAAACACTTGTATTATTCACTGATTATGTCGTTTCAAACCCTCACTAAAACACTTGTATTACTCACTGATTATGTCGTTTTAAACCCTCACTAAAACACTTGTATTATTTACTGATTATGTCGTTTCAAACCCTTACTAAAACACTTGTATTACTCACTGATTATGTCGTTTCAAACCCTCACTAAAACACTTGTATTATTCACTGATTATGTCGTTTTAAACCCGTACTAAAACACTTGTATTACTCACTGATTATGTCGTTTCAAACCCTTACTAAAACAGTCGTATTATTCACTGATTATGTCGTTTTAAACCCTTACTAAAACACTTGTATTATTCACTGATTATGTCGTTTCAAACCCTTACTAAAACACTTGTATTGTTCACTGATTATGTCGTTTCAAACCCTCACTGAAACACTTGTATTATTCACTGATTATGTCGTTTTAAACCCTCACTGAAACACTTGTATTATTCAATGATTATGTCGTTTTAAACCCTCACTGAAACACTTGTATTATTCACTGATTATGTCGTTTCAAACCCTCACTGAAACACTTGTATTATTCACTGATTATGTCGTTTCAAACCCTTACTAAAACACTTGTATTATTCACTGATTATGTCGTTTCAAACCCTTACTAAAACACTTGTATTGTTCACTGATTATGTCGTTTCAAACCCTCACTGAAACACTTGTATTATTCACTGATTATGTCGTTTCAAACCCTCACTGAAACACTTGTATTATTCACTGATTATGTCGTTTCAAACCCTCACTGAAACACTTGTATTATTCACTGATTATGTCGTTTTAAACCCTTAATAAAACACTTGTATTACTCACTGATTATGTCGTTTCAAACCCTCACTAAAACACTTGTATTATTCACTGATTATGTCGTTTCAAACCCTTACTAAAACACTTGTACTACTCACTGATTATGTCGTTTGAAACCCTTACTAAAACACTTGTATTACTCACTGATTATGTCGTTTTAAACCCGTACTAAAACACTTGTATTACTCACTGATTATGTCGTTTCAAACCCTTACTAAAACAGTCGTATTATTCACTGATTATGTCGTTTTAAACTTTTACTAAAACACTTGTATTATTCACTGATTATGTCGTTTCAAACCCTTACTAAAACACTTGTATTATTCACTGATTATGTCGTTTCAAACCCTCACTGAAACACTTGTATTATTCACTGATTATGTCGTTTTAAACCCTCACTGAAACACTTTTATTATTCACTGATTATGTCGTTTTAAACCCTCACTGAAACAGTCGTATTATTCGCTGATTATGTCGTTTTAAACCCTCACTGAAACACTTGTATTATTCACTGATTATGTCGTTTTAAACCCGTACTGAAACACTTGTATTATTCACTGATTATGTCGTTTTAAACCCGTACTGAAACACTTGTATTATTCACTGATTATGTCGTTTCAAACCCTCACTGAAACACTTGTATTATTCACTGATTATGTCGTTTCAAACCCTCATTGAAACACTTGTATTATTCACTGATTATGTCGTTTCAAACCCTCACTGAAACACTTGTATTATTCACTGATTATGTCGTTTCAAACCCTCACTGAAACACTTGTATTATTCACTGATTATGTCGTTTTAAACCCTTACTAAAACACTTGTATTATTCACTGATTATGTCGTTTTAAACCGTTACTAAAACAATTGTATTATTCACTGATTATGTCGTTTCAAACCCTTACTAAAACACTTGTATTATTCACTGATTATGTCGTTTCAAACCCTTACTAAAACAGTCGTATTATTCACTGATTATGTCGTTTTAAACCCTTACTAAAACACTTGTATTATTCACTGATTATGTCGTTTCAAACCCTCACTAAAACACTTGTATTACTCACTGATTATGTCGTTTTAAACCCTCACTGAAACACTTGTATTATTTACTGATTATGTCGTTTCAAACCCTTACTAAAACACTTGTATTACTCACTGATTCGGTCGTTTCAAACCCTCACTAAAACACTTGTATTATTCACTGATTATGTCGTTTCAAACCCTTACTAAAACACATGTATTACTCACTGATTATGTCGTTTAAAACCCTTACTAAAACACTTGTATTACTCACTGATTATGTCGTTTGAAACCCTTACTAAAACACTTGTATTACTCACTGATTATGTCGTTTGAAAGCCTTACTAAAACACTTGTATTACTCACTGATTATGTCGTTTCAAACCCCCACTAAAACACTTGTATTACTCACTGATTATGTCGTTTTAAACCCTCACTAAAACACTTGTATTATTCACTGATTATGTCGTTTCACACCCTTACTAAAACACTTGTATTATTCACTGATTATGTCGTTTCAAACCCTCACTGAAACACTTGTATTATTCACTGATTATGTCGTTTCAAACCCTCACTGAAACACTTGTATTATTCACTGATTATGTCGTTTCAAACCCTCACTGAAACACTTGTATTATTCACTGATTATGTCGTTACAAACCCTTACTAAAACACTTGTATTATTCACTGATTATGTCGTTTCAAGCCCTTACGAAAACACTTGTATTATTCACTGATTATGTCGTTTCAAACCCTTATTAAAACACTTGAATAATTCACTGATTATGTCGTTTCAAACCCTCACTGAAACACTTGTATTATTCACTGATTATGTCGTTTCAAACCCTCACTGAAACACTTGTATTATTCACTGATTATGTCGTTTCAAACCCTCACTGAAACACTTGTATTATTCACTGATTATGTCGTTACAAACCCTTACTAAAACACTTGTATTATTCACTGATTATGTCGTTTCAAACTCGTACTAAAACACTTGTATTATTCACTGTACCCTCACTGAAATACTTGTATTATTCACTGATTATATCGTTTCAAACCCTCACTGAAACACTTGTATTATTCACTGATTATGTCGTTTCAAACCCTCACTAAAACACTTGTATTATTCACTGATTATGTCGTTTCAAACCCTCACTGAAACACTTGTATTATTCACTGATTATGTCGTTTCAAACCCTTACTAAAACACTTGTATTACTCACTGATTATGTCGTTTCAAACCCTTACTAAAAACTTGTATTATTCACTGATTATGTCGTTTCAAACCCTTACTAAAACACTTGTATTATTCACTGATTATGTCGTTTCAAACCCTCACTGAAACACTTGTATTATTCACTGATTATGTCGTTTCAAACCCTCACTAAAACACTTGTATTACTCACTGATTATGTCGTTTCAAACCCTTACTAAAACACTTGTATTATTCACTGATTATGTCGTTTCAAACCCTCACTGAAACACTTGTATTATTCACTGATTATGTCGTTTCAAACCCTCACTAAAACACTTGTATTATTCACTGATTATGTCGTTTCAAACCCTCACTGAAACACTTGTATTATTCACTGATTATGTCGTTTCAAACCCTTACTAAAACAGTCGTATTACTCACTGATTATGTCGTTTCAAACCCTCACTGAAACACTTGTATTATTCACTGATTATTTCGTTTTAAACCCTTACTAAAACACTTGTATTATTCACTGATTATGTCGTTTCAAACCCTTACTAAAACAGTCGTATTATTCACTGATTATGTCGTTTCAAACCCTCACTAAAACACTTGTATTATTCACTGATTATGTCGTTTCAGACCCTTACTAAAACAGTTGTATTATTCACTGATTATGTCGTTTCACACCCTTTCTAAAACAGTCGTATTATTCACTGAGTATGTCGTTTCAAATCCTTACTAAAACAGTCGTATTATTCACTGATTATGTCGTTTCAGACCCTTACTAAAACACTTGTATTATTCACTGAGCATGTTTTTACTGATGGTGTTGTCTTAAGCATTTGGTAAAACGTCAGGAATTTGGAGACACAAACAAACGTTCATCCTAACACCAGGAGTTTAAATATTAACCCTAATACCAAAAATTTGGATATGCTAACAAATGTTCGTCCTAATAAGAAAAGTTTGGACATGCTAACAATGATACCTCCTAACGCCAGAAAGCAAACATACTGATAGTGGTTCATGCTAATGCAAGAAGATCGATATGCTAACAATGGTTTATCCTTACGCCAGAAGTTTGGATATGTTAACAGTAGTTCATACTAACGCCAGAAGTCTGGCTAAACTAACACAGCCAACATTACTTTCCTGGTAAGACTCTAAAGAGGGATAATTACATATTATGAAGAACTAGTCCTATTCCCATTGAATAGTAAATTATATCATCTAGTAATAGTCCTAACTCAATAAATTAGTGTTTTCCCTATGAATCAAATATTAGACAATAAATCAATAAACAACGATTTCGATAACAAGCATAACAGATACAGTTCTCCGACGAAGTAATGACACCGACCTGAAAGGGTAAAGAGAATATTACGTCACTACATTACATCACATCACCACATTATACAGAACCACACTATACAGCAATGACAGTTAAAGGCGTTTTCAGTGCCATCCCCTGTTACTAAATGTTTATTGGCCTGTTTAATAAACACATGTAAAGTTTCTAGAAGGAAAATATCTAGAACGATTTGAGAGTTCCAACTTGACTGAGTTCACGCGGGTGTTGAATAAAACGTTCGAGAATGGAAGGAACCGAACGAATTTTTTTCTTGTTTTTAGTGACTGCTTTCCAAACGTAAGCCATTATTAAAATATAATAACGGTGCGTATGTCCACGTTTTCACTTATCTAGTTGCATGACTGTGGAGACTAAAATGGAAAAGTCTCCACAAGAGAATTTTATAGTGTTGGGCCTTACATTTCGGTGAACAAAGGTCACTGCCCAACTAACACCGAAAATGAATTTAAACCACGATTCTACACGATTGTTTGTTTTTTTGAATTTCGCGCAAAGCAATTCGAGGGCTATCTCTGCTAGCCGTCCCTAATTTAACAGCGTAAGACTAGAGGGAAGGCAGCTAGTCATCAACATCCACCGCCAACTCTTGGGCTACTCTTTTACCAACGAAGAGTGGGATTGACCGTCAAATTATAACACCCCAACGGCTGAAAGGGCGAGCATGTTTGGCGCGACGGGGATGCGAACCCGCGACCCTCAGATTACGAGTCGCACGCCTTGACACGCTTGGCCATGCCGAGCCCCCTGGTGATTGGAAATTAAAATTTATTAATAAGGTAAAGGTTAAGATAAAACTGGTGTGTGACAAACCTAACAATGTCTATTGTTTACTAGTATCATGAGTTGTCTGGTATGTGACAAACTTAACAATGACTGTTGTTTACTAGTAACATGAGTTGTCTGGTGTATGACAAACTTAACAATGACTGTTGTTTACTAGTAACATGAGTTGTCTGGTGTATGACAAACTTAACAATGACTGTTGTTTACTAGTAACATGAGTTGTCTGGTGTATGACAAACTTAACAATGACTTGTTTACTTGTAACATGAGTTGTCTGGTGTGTGACAAACCTAACAATAACTGTTGTTTACAAGTAACATGAGTTGTCAGATCTTGATTGCTTTATAACATTGGTTTGTACAGTGGACGTAACTTACCCTATAGTAAGCTATAAGGTGGGTATTGATAGTACAATGAACTTAACTTACTCTATGGTATTGGGATTGAGAACATTTTTATCACAGGTTGGTTTATCTACGTATAATTGGCATCGAAAATATTAAACATTGCACAATGAGTATCTAGTAACAACATCTAAACGTTGCACAATGAGTATGTAGTAACAACGTCTAAACATTGCACAATGAGTATGTAGTAACAACGTCTAAACATTGCACAATGAATATATAGTAACAACACCTAAGTGTTGCACAATGAATATGTAGTAACAACGTCTAAACATTGCACAATGAATATGTAGTAACAACGTCTAAAAATTGCACAATGAATATGTAGTAACAACGTATAAACATTGCACAATGAATGTGTAGTAACAACGTATAAACACTGCACACTGAGTATGTAGTAACAACGTATAAACATTCCACAATGAGTATGTAGTAACAACGTCTAAACATTGCACAATGAATATGTAGTAACAACGTATAAACATTGCACAATGAATGTGTAGTAACAACGTATAAACACTGCACACTGAATGTGTAGTAACAACGTATAAACACTGCACACTGAGTATGTAATAACAACGTATAAACATTGCACAATGAGTATGTAGTAACAACGTCTAAACATTGCACAATGAATATGTAGTAACAACGTCTAAACATTGCACAATGAATATGTAGTAACAACGTATAAACATTGCACAATGAACGTGTAGTAACAACGTATAAACACTGCACACTGAGTATGTAGTAACAACGTATAAATATTGCACAATGAACGTGTAGTAACAACGTATAAACACTGCACACTGAGAATGTAGTAACAACGTATAAACATTGCACAATGAGTATGTAGTAACAACGTCTTAACATTGCACAATGAACGTGTAGTAACAACGTCTGAACATTGTTTTAAAATGGTACTGAAAGCTACATGAGCACAACCTTCCATATGTTTCATCTGAGAGGCTGGAACATTGTTTGTAAACGATGGGTCGCGATCCTCTTCGGACTTCGAACAGGTTCCTCGGGGAGGCCACGAGCTGTACACATCGCCTTTGTTATACACTATGACGACCTGCGCCAAGAAACACTAAAAAATCGTTCATACTTGTAGAGATAACAGAGTATCGCCACAACCAAAACCAGGGCAAATCAGTCTGATGAACAAGGGTTTAGAGGAGAGGCAGTTAGCTACATCTCCTTCCACCTCTCCGGCTACACCTGATCAGCGTTACCTACCGCATCTTTTAAGGATACACCAGGTCAACAGTACCAACCACTACCTCTTAAGTCACACCTAATCAACAGCACCAACCACTACCTCTTAAGTCACACCTAATCAACAGCACCAACCACTACCTCTTAAGTCACACCTATTCAACAGCACCAACCACTACCTCTTAAGTCACACCTATTCAACAGTACCAACCACTACCTCTTAAGTCACACCTATTCAACAGTACCAACCACTACCTCTTAAGTCACACCTATTCAACAGTACCAACCACTACCTCTTAAGTCACACCTATTCAACAGTACCAACCACTACCTCTTAAGTCACACCTATTTCAACGGTACCAACCACTGCCTCTTAAGTCACACCTGTTCAGCGGTACCAGCCACTGCCTCTTAAGTCACACCTGTTCAAAGGTGCCAGCCATTGCCTCTTAGGTCACACCTGTTCAGCGGTGCCAGCCACTACCTCTTAGGTCACGCCTGTTCAGCGGTGCCAGCCACTGCCTCTTAAGGTCACACCTGTTCACCGGTGCCAGCCACTGCCTCTTAGGTCACACCTGTTCAGCGGTGCCAGCCACTGCCTCTTAGGTCACACCTGTTCAGCGGTGCCAACCACTGCCTCTTGGGGTCACACCTGTTCAGCGGTGCCAACCACTGCCTCTTGGGTCACACCTGTTCAGCGGTGCCAGCCACTGCCTCTTAAGTCACACCTGTTCAGCGGTGCCAGCCACTACCTCTTAAGTCACACCTGTTCAGCGGTGCCAGCCACTGCCTCTTTGGGTCACACCTGTTCAAGGGTGCCAGCCACTGCCTCTTGGGTCACACCTGTTCAGCAGTGCCAACCACTGCCTCTTGGGTTACACCTGTTCAGCGGTGCCAGCCACTGCCTCTTAAGTCACACCTGTTCAACGGTGCCAACCATTACCTCTTAAGTCACACCTGTTCAAGCAGTACCAACCACTACCTCTTAAGTCACACCTGTTCAGCAGCACCAACCACTACCTCTTAAGTCACACCTATTCAGCAGCACCAGCCACTGCCTCTTAAGTCACACCTATTCAGCAGCACCAACCATTACCTCTTAAGTCACACCTATTCAGCAGTACCAACCACTACCTTTTAAGTCACACCTATTCAAAAGTACCAACAATTACCTCTTAAGTCACACCTATTCAACAGTACCAACCACTACCTCTTAAGTTACTTAATTTGAATAGTGGGTTTAACTATTATTCTTCTGCGCATGCGCAGTCCCAAAGTGAGACGCGAGTTTTTACGGTAACGGGTCGTGACTCCTTAAACACTCAGATTCAAGGTTGGAAACTGTAATCATTACGCCATACCCAGCTTCACACCTAACAAGTAAATTAACTCATTACATTCATTGTTTTCCTGTTCTTTTTTTTTTTTGTTTGTTTGTTTGTTTGTTTATTCGTAGCTAAGCACAAAATTACACAATTGGCAGTCTATATTGTGTCCACAGCGGGTATCAAAACCCGAGTTTTAGCAGTATGAACCCTCAAACTTTCTGTTCATTCACCAAGAGGCATTACTGTTTTAACTGAAGTTACAGTTGTCATTTGTTGTCTGCTATTGGCCACGTAATTCCTATAAATAAAGCTTTAATAACTCTCCTATGGACACATATTAGATGCTCAGAAGCTGAGCACTATTTGATGTGGATTTTTTAAATGTTACAGACTTTAGTCCTTCTCAAAGTTTGAATAATTCGTAAAACTAATATTGTATACAACTACAAGGACTATTATAACTATCACGGAACGCTGTACTTCACGAAAAAAATATTAACTATACCGAAGAAAGAGATAAATTGAACCATGTTGTTCGCTTGTTGTTAGATTTATTTTAAATATTTTATGTAAATAGTCAGAAGTTGTATATTAAAAAAAAACTCTCAAATATTAAAAAGATAACATTGGAATTTAAAATTTCATGTTGTTGCTAAAAATTTTATGTTAAGATTCCAATTTAGCCGATATAAGGATCGTTATAGTTACAAGCTATTAGCTAGTTACTACATACTGTGACACAGAATTTACGGTTAATACAAGACCAAAATTGGATTCAATAGCTGGTTAACTAAACCTCAACAACAGGTAACTGTTACTTCAATTAAAGTAAAATACGCCAGTAGCACAGTGGTATTTCTGAGGTCTTACCACACTAGAAACCGGGTTTCGATACCAGTGGCAGGCAGAGTACAGATAGCCCATTGTGTAGCTTTGTGTTTAATTACAAACAAACAAACTTGTCTTAAGCACAAAACTACACAGTAGGCTATATTTACTGTGGTCATCGCAGGTATCGAAACCAGGTTTTCAGATTTATAAGCCTTCAGACGTACGGTTAAGCCCATGGAGGACAACATACCTATAAGAGATACACTTTTTGTCAGGATAATACTGGAGATGTATATTACTCACATTCTACAATTTAAAAACAAAGTTAAGTAACTTTAATACGGGGCTGGAAATTGCAAATTATTTTGTTTGTCGAGTTGCTTAGCACAGAACCCGAGGTTCGAGACGTGGTATCGAGCTCAGCACTTTCAGCTGTGGAAGCGTAATGAAAATGGCAAGCAAGCAGCACAAAGCACTTTAAGCAGCGGATTCCGCTAACGTTCTTTTAGTTGCTATCAGCTAAAGATTAAATATGACTGTCCATGTAAGGCTCTGGCCTGGCAGTTTAGCCCACGTACAGATATCGTGCCATTTGGATTAAAATATTCCATGCATCGAACGTCCAAACAATAGAACAACGTTTCGGTATACATATAAACAACTGTTTATGTAAATGTTTTATAAGTATGTAATACGATTTTAATGGGTTAATCTAATATTCAACAAGAAAATATTGATTCAGAAAGGTAAAAAGTAAATTTTACTGCCTTATAATAAAGCATATTATATTGTAGCAGTAAGGTTACTGTTGTCTCTAAATGTGTAAAACCGATTAAATCTCCAAAACTGAAGCAACTGGGTATGGGAGCCATGTTCCCCGCTATTACAGTGGTAAGACCACGAATTTACAACGCTAAAATCAGGGGTTCGATTTCCCTCGGTGGACTCAGCAGATAGCCTGATGTGGCTTGGTTATGAGAAAAAAATACACACACGTGAGAGCCATAAAAGTTTAAACCTGCTTAACACTACACCTACTGTAGCTAGTGGCGACGAAGCCTTTCGTGCGATGCCAGAGCTCATCAGTAATGGTCTAGATTCATCAGTCTCACGAACATTGACTATTATTGTGAGAACCAGTGGACTGTAATTACTATTAATTTTATCTAAGATATTATCTGTTCGAAATAATATCACAATACACTGATTTTTGTTGGGTTTTTTTAATTTTAATGAAAATTCATAACTGTATTAATTCAAGGACGTTTGTTTAGCCGCTGATAATCCACACGTAAACGGTTACTAACTGGAAATAATTTACATTTTATGGCAAATCATGCAAGTGAACAAAAGCAACAGAAAAACCCGAAAAATCGGGTTTCGATACCCGTAGTGTGAACAATGTTAGTAGCCAGCCAGTTGTGTAGTTTTGCGATTAGCAACAAGACATGCAAATAGATAGAGATATTTTGAAACTGATAGACGTTTGATATATGCGCTACTTTCATGGTTTCTAATTAAGGGGTATTAACCCTTATACGGGTCCACCTTGCGCTATTTACATGATTTCTAATTAAGGAGTATTAACCCTTGTACGGGTCCACCTTGCGCTATTTACATGGTTTCTAATTAAGGAGTATTAACCATTGTACGGGTCCACCTTTCGTCAGACGTTTCATATATGCGCTACTTTCATGGTTTCTAATTAAGATGTATTAACCCTTGTACGGGTCCACCTTGCGCTTCTTTCACGGCTTCTAATGAAGGAGTATTAACCCTTGTACGGGACCACCTTGCGGTATTTACATGGTTTCTAATTAAGGAGTATTAACCATTGTACGGGTCCACCTTGCGCTACTTTCATGGCTTCTTATGAAGGAGTATTAACCCTTGTACGAGTCCACCTTTCATTAGACGTTTGATATATGCGCTACTTTCATGGTTTCTAATTAAGGTGTATTAACCCTTGTACAAGTCCACTTGCGCTACTTTCATGGTTTCTAATTAAGGGGTATTAACCCTTGTACAAGTCCACTTGCGCTACTTTCATGGTTTCTAATTAAGGGGTATTAACCCTTATACGGGTCCACCTTGCGCTATTTACATGATTTCTAATTAAGGAGTATTAACCCTTGTACGGGTCCACCTTGCGCTACTTTCATGGCTTCTAATGAAGGAGTATTAACCCTTGTACGGAACCACCTTGCGGTATTTACATGGTTTCTAATTAAGGAGTATTAACCATTGTACGGGTCCATCTTGCGCTACTTTCATGGCTTCTTATGAAGGAGTATTAACCCTTGTACGGGTCCACCTTTCATTAGACGTTTGATATATGCGCTACTTTCATGGTTTCTAATTAAGGTGTATTAACCCTTGTACGGGTCCACCTTGCGCTACTTTCATGGCTTCTAATGAAGGAGTATTAACCCTTGTACGGAACCACCTTGCGGTATTTACATGGTTTCTAATTAAGGAGTATTAACCATTGTACGGGTCCATCTTGCGCTACTTTCATGGCTTCTTATGAAGGAGTATTAACCCTTGTACGGGTCCACCTTTCGTCAGACGTTTCATATATGCGCTACTTTCATGGTTTCTAATTAAGGTGTATTAACCCTTGTACGGGTCCACCTTGCGCTACTTTCATGGCTTCTAATGAAGGAGTATTAACCCTTGTACGGAACCACCTTGCGGTATTTACATGGTTTCTAATTAAGGAGTATTAACCATTGTACGGGTCCACCTTGCGTTACTTTCATGGCTTCTTATGAAGGAGTATTAACCCTTGTACGGGTCCACCTTTCATTAGACGTTTGATATATGCGCTACTTTCATGGCTTCTAATGAAGGAGTATTAACCCTTGTACGGGTCCACCTTTCATTAGACGTTTGATATATGCGCTACTTTCATGGTTTCTAATTAAGGAGTTTTAACCATTGTACGGGTCCACCTTTCGTTAGAGTTTTATTGTTTATTTTGTTGTGTTTTTTTTTAACAAGTCCGCTGCTCCACCAATGGGTCACAGCATGACTTTTACATGCAGTTATGTTTCAAAGCCAAATTTTGTTTTTGTAGCATACGAGTTTTGGACAAAGTGAATGCTCCTTGGCACACCTTGAATGTTTAAGTTTATTCATTCTTAACTTATTACGTGGCAGTGAACATGTTAATATGTTTTATCCAATGTATTGTTTCTACAATCTCTATCGTCCAAAATCAAAATAAGAAAACCTTCGGGTCATCTACCTTCTTATTTTGTGGTTAACTGTATTTTTCGCCCTGCAAGAGTTCTCAGCATCATGAATAAATAGAAAGACAAATGCTTCCCGTGAAGGCTTTATAATGTGACGGTCAATCCCACTGTTCGTTGGTAAAAGAGTAGCCCAAGAGTTGGCGATGGATGGTGATGACTAGCGGCCTTCCCTCTGGTCTTACACTGCTCTATTAGCGACGGCTAGCGCAGATAGCCCTCGTGTAGCTTTGAGTGAAATTCCAAAAAAACAAACAAATAAAAAAATTCTTCATAGGTTGATATAAGAAAAATAAAAGTCATGTAAATGTTAGGGACCATCTGTCTTATTTCGTTGTTGTTGGAAGATTCACCTGCCTGGAGAAAGTCTGGACTGTGTTCACGATGGCCTTGGTTATCTAAATAAATCTCAGCCATCATGTGAAACATTCGTCACCAAAGCATCCAGAGATAAATACGACCTTTGTTACAACGCCATCTGACGGTTCACATGTGACATTGTAAATTGTTTTAGTGCCCCCAGAGTCTCAGTAAGTCTGGAGGTTTATGACACTAAAATTCGGGTTTCGACGTCCGTGATGGGCGAACACGGACAAAATACGTTATGTAGTTTTTCGCTTAAAAACAAACAAAGAAATATATTTCAATTAAATAAACTTTGAACAAAACCACTGGAATCGAAACTAGTTTGTTTGGTTTCTTTTTAAGTATTATAAGCCTTCACATTTTCCGCGACTGAGGTAAAAATGACGTGAACCTAAGTGAATTCGAATTTGATCAAATATAAACAAGAGAACACTGACAACCTAACCCTTACTTTATGAAACATCTTTTCTTTTAGGTAATTTGTCTTATAATGGTTCGGTTTTTCTTTTGATACATACTTTCATAGTTGTTATAACAGATTGTTAATGGTTTTAACGGTAGAATTCTTTCTCTCGTGATGACGTCTTTCGGTACCAACATTCAATAATCGCTCACGAGATATTCTTAGGCCTAGTGCTTTCATTTACGAAATATATTCATCTTGATACACGTGCACGCAACGCACAGTGTGCGGGCATCCAGTATTCGAAACGTATTTGGGAACTTATTGAATATTCACTACGCTAATGTTTCTATGGTAACCCAAATGAAAGTTTTTTTGTTTTCCTTTTTCCAACAGAAGTGGATGTCTAAAAAGCCGCGCTATGTATTCCAAAACGAAACCACGTTTACCCGCCGAAGACGTGCGGTAGTCACATAGCTTTATTAGTATATGCCGTAGATTCTCACGGACACAACGTGCGCGTATGATGGGATGCTTGCCGTAGACCCCACGGCATATCTCTGCAACGGAGTTAATATTCAAACTCCGGACATTACTACGTACGAACTGCTTCGAATTTTCCAGTAAGGCTACACAAGGACTGTGCACACAACCGTCCTTAGTTTTGAGCCGATAAGGAGGGAAGACAACTCAGGTAGAGCACCCGCCGCAAACTTTTGGGGTACTGTCCGAATTAGTGGGACTTCACCCCCATTCTCATGGCTCATCAACTGTCCACCCAAATGTAGTGTAAGTTATTTTGTTGTTGTTTTTTTGCAGCAACGGAACTCGAACCATGAACCCTCGGATTCACAGTCCGGACGTGCTAACCATTAGGCCACGCCAAGCAGATTAACATGAAGCCTGCCGAGCATATATTACACAAAAGTTACAAATTCAAAGGGGAGGTGTTAGATTTGAAGAATTTCTAATATTTATTTCCAACAACGACAGCTTGGAATCACATAAAAACACTATACGAAAAAATATATATAAATTTTAGTTACATGATAAGTTGTCACTATTGTGCCTAATAATAAAGGGAAGCCAGGTTTACAATAAAAGCACTTCTCGCCTGGAAATGAAAAATAGACTACAGCTTATAACATGAATATTTCGTGCTAGTGAGAGGAAACGCTATTTTACAGAAATAAGGCCTAGAAACAATTAACCCTAGTGATAGTGTCTTGACGGCTACGTAGTTTTACCGGTACGGCTGTCGAATTAACGTTTTTATAATAATATTACCTGCTTGTGGGTAAAAATTAACTTTCCTTATAGTGTGAAAGTTAAATAACTGTAAGAAATATACCTGTTTAGTAATGAGAAACATATCTGTCTGATGGTAAAATGCTTAGGTGGCCGGAGGAAAAAGGTATAGCAACGTGGTTATACGACAATGGTAAAAGATATATCTATCTAATGGTAAAATGTTTATATGACTGGTACTAAAAATATAGTCACCTGGTTATGACGATATTATACGACTAGGGTAATTCACCTGTTATTTTGAAAATTGTATGTTTTGGTATTCTGGTGGATGGACATTATTCAAATGGTTAAACTACCGCGTTACCAGCTACAGACATTAGATTATTTCTTATAATTCTGCGGTTGGTAAAAGTGCTTCTTGTATTGTCTAGTTTGGGTGGTATTCTGCTTGTCTTCTGTTGGGATAGTGGTAAGTCTATGGACTTGCAACACTAACATCCGGGGTTCGATTCCAAGCGATGCGAATAGTAGATAGCCCATTGTGGCTTTGCTCTAAAAACAAAACATAAACCAACCTTCTAGTATATCATTAGGTTGCAACGTGGTTTAATATGTTAGTAAATTGGCCTCAGTCCTGGTAATACAAAGAGTATATTGACCGTATCGAACATTAGTTTCCGAGATGCGTGTTCCATCTTTTGTAGAAATAAATTTATAATGATTATTTTATATAGCTCTCCTAAAGGTTGATCTCCGACTGATATCTGATCGTCTGGTGGATTAGTGATAACGTTAAGAATTCGTAACCCTAAAATCCGGGGTGATTCCCTGCGATGGACATAACACACAAAGCACAAAAAACAAAACGAAAATCGAATTCCGAGTAGGTTTCGCAAGAGTAATTAATTATTTGGTATTTACATTGGAAGTTTACTGACAGAAAAAAAACAACAACACATTTTTCATCTTGTTTGTTGTTAAGCACAATGCTACAAAATAGGCCATTTGAGCTGTGCCCCACCGTGAAACCCACTGAGGGGCACAAACGATTTTCAGTCTTCGTAATCTTAAGCCTTGTAGCATGAATTCCATATCGTAAGCAAGATGAAATGTTACAAGCTATCTGTAACTAATTATCCAGTTTTAAAATAAAGAAGGCCCAGCGTGGTGAGGTGGTTAGGGTTGAAGGTTCGAATCCCCGTCACACCAAACATGCTCGCCCTTTCAGCCGTGGGAACGTTATAATGTGATGGTCCCACCATTCGTTGGTAAAAGAGTAGTCTAAGAATTGGCGGTGGGTAGTCACGACTACGTGCCTTCCTCCTAGTCTTTCACTGCTAAATTAAGGACGACTAGCGCAGATAGCCCCTAGTGTAGCTTTGCGCGAAATCCAAAACATATCAAACAATCGAGAGTCCACTATCGGCTACATCACCTACCGTGTAACAAAACCAAAACCTTCTGTGGCAATAAACATGGACACGTCTAGCTTTGGTAACTGCTTCGGTTAAACTGATGACGGTTGATAGAGGTCGGAGCTGCAATACTCAGTTGTGCTTAATAACAGGAAGAAATAGATTTCATATAATAATCTATGTAATTATATAGATCGAGTTTCGATAGCCACGGTAGGCAAAGAACACACAGCCTGCTGTGTAACTTTCCGCTTAAAAAAGAAACAAACAAAAACTCATAAATTAAAAAAAAATACTTATAACTGTATGTCTATATAACTATATCTATAGAATATTTTGTATTCATATTTAAGATGGATAGATTAGATTTCTAGCGTTATTTGGATTTCAATAAAGTTATCTGAAATTCGTGTAACACGACTGAGAATAATATGGCTGAAATGTCTGAGATAGCAAATGTATTAGTTTGTTTGTATTTAAGCCCACAGCGACACAGTGGGCAGTTTGTGCTGTGCCCATCCGGGTTTCGAAACCCAGTTTTTAGTCCGCAGAGATAGTGTACCTAATTAATGTTTCAATTCATTCTATTCATTTTTGGTTTCACTTTTCCCATTATTGATTTATGACACTATTTCTGATACATAAAAATATGTAACTCATAATATCTTCACACACACACACATCCAATTAAATACAGTAATTTAATAGCTAATTAATATTAGTCAAAGAAATCGGGTTGTATATATGACGTCATGTAATGACAACAGAAAGAAAAACTATGCGTGTGATTTTTAACCAACGTAAATCAAGATAGTCATAATACGTCTTTTTTCACTTGGTTCTATTCGAAGAACATTTTTATATGATTTATGGTTATTTCTATGTAATTAAAGTATTACATGCATTTCTCAAACTTATTATGATCACGAACGTATTATTCATACAGAATACAATACGTCATAAAACACATAGTGAAATGCTCTCTCGTTTTTTTTTGTGGTTTTTTCTTTTCTTTGCAAATTTTTTTTATAAATTTCAGAGAAAAATATTAAGTATTTCTTGATAGGTTATTGGAAAATCATTTCTCTTTTCTGTAATATACATTCACATCACGGTACAGGTGAACGTGCAACTTACCTTATAACTCCTACGCTAAACTTTCTTCTCGACTCTATTATGATCGACGTGTCGAATATGTTATTCTCGGACGTTCACGCTGGAGACGAGACCAACTGATTTTGTAGCACTTAAAAGTGAGTATCGTGGTCAGTTCTCCATGTTCGATACTCGTTGGTACTTTGAAACCTAATGTACAATCAAGCGTTTTCCGCTACCCTGAAGGGTTAGGCTTAGCAATAAGCGAGAGAACTCTGAAACTATGAGCCTAGCAGTACGGCGCCGGTAACATTGATGTCACGTGATAATCTCCTACCAACCGGAGAAGCCCGATGTCCGCGGGGCGCGTGGACACGCTATAGTCAAGCCAAATGGGGAGGCACCGACGCGCTCGAATTCCACCAATGACAAGATTCAGTCGCCTGTCATGATCATAACTAGTAGGCTTAATGTTTTTTTTCTTGGATTTGAACCCTGTTTAGCCACATCACTTGTAGATCCTGGAAAGAGGGTGCCATCACACCATCACACGTGTTTTAAATTTCGAGATGAAGATGAAAGTTATTTAATTGCCTGGATCTGGAATTTATATATAAACTTCTTCATTTGTCACAATTGAATGTGACTCATCAAAAAAACTGTCTCTTTCCGTATATACATCACATAAAATGACAGTTTTGAAATTACTTCTTATGGCTTAGCGTTTACCACTATTGTTAAGTCGTATTTTTCCAATTCCTAACAAGTCGCTTATCTATTTTATTACTGGAAAAACATCGTAAAGGTAGTAAATCAGTTTTTACATTGGACACTTAACAGTTTGTTTGTTCTAAAGCTAAAAATAATACGATGAGTTATCTTTGCTGTGTCCACCACGGGTGTCAAGAAGCATTTTTTTTTTTTTTTTTTTTTTTAGAGGGAATGGATTAGACTTTAGACTGGGCGAGAAGACTTAATCGGTATGGTTTGCGTTTTGTTTTGAACTTCGCGCAAAGCTACACGAGTGTTACCTGCGCTAGCCGTCCCTAATTTTGCAGCATTAAACTAGAGGGTTTGATTTGGTTTGTTTTGAATTTCGCGCAAAGTAAGCAGTGTAAGACTAAAGGGAAGGCAGCTAGTCGTCACCACCCTCCGCCAACTCTTGGGCTAGTCTTTTACCAACGAATAGTGGGATTGACAGTGACAATATAACGCCCCCACGGCTTAAAGAACAAACATATTTAATGTGACAGAGATTCGAACCCGCGACCCTCAGGTTACGAGTCGAATGCCTTAACCATTTGGGCATGCCGGGCTTAAATAAGTGTAAAGTATATTATATTAGTAAATCATTGTTACGTATTCTTCAAACCCATCAGTAGAACCGAGGTTGTACATTTACTTTAATGATACATTAAGGTCTGAGGACATTAATCCTAGAATTCGTAAGATGTTTCTCTTTAGTTACCTGATCCTTCTTTTATGTTAATCTCAGGTAACTAACCCTAAACAATATCCAGCCACGTTTAGTTTAACAAAACCAAACTCTTTACGTTTAAATATTCTATTTACGAAACTGAAAGAACTGTTACTAGAAGTATGAAGCAACAAATCTCTCAACCACTGATTTGTTGAGCTATCAACCATCCTTCGTGGTTGATTAGATATTTCCACATAGTGTTGAGGCGTTTCTTTTGGAAAGAAACGTTCTATCTTACACTAAGAAGTAAACCAAACTTAAAGTATTTTCGAAACGATGGATCGTCAAATATCTCGTTATTTCAAGTAAAAAATACAAAAAAAATCCGGTACAAGTGGATATATTACTCGCCTGTTGTATGAGAGGTCCTGTGATTGAATCTTCGCCGAGGAAATAAGTATATTTAAAACTACCAGTCACATGAGTATCAGTAACTTAAGGCTACCAGTACATCTTTATTCGGCAGTTTTGGTCCTCTGGTGCAAAAAGAAATTACATTTGGGGGGGATAAAGGAAAGTACGTGTTGAGTTCATGTGCTTTTTGTGTGATTGAAAGGTTAGAAGTACTCAGGATAACTTTATTACCTCATAATCACGTCATCGTAGGTCAAAAACAAACCTTGGGTCTATGTTTCAATTAAAGAACAAAAGATTGTAAGAGGAGGTAAAACTTAAATTGGATTGAAACAAACACCTTACCTGGACACTTATGGATATTAGGGTGAAATATGTTACTTTAATAGTGTCTTATTTTACCATTAATTTTGCTACAAGAATAACTTCGTTATTTGTTCTCTAACAAGTATCCATCTGAGATAAAGTCTTCAAGAACAAATCGTGTCAACTTAGATAATGTTAAATCCACAAATAATCTGAAAGTTGTGTTTGAATCTGTAAATTAGCGAAATATAACAATGAATTAACAGAAACTTCTGAATCACTCTTCGTAAAAATTGGGCTTCTAATTGATATTTATTGCACAGTAAATAACATTAAGAAACTTCGGGATGTTACGTGATTAAGAAAAGTTGTATATATTTAGCTCTAATTTAAGGTACATAATTAGAATTTTGGGCTTTGTAATTAAACTGCTCAAACATGTCATACATATAATTGTAAAGCACTATTTTTTAGCCGCGGCATAACGGCTCATAGAATGGCTCTGCTTTTATCTCGTAGCTCCGTCATCTATTGACCGCTCCGAGATTTACTTACAGTTTTCGACTCAGGAGGTCAAACCCTTTCGTTTATGTATAAGGCCACAACCAAGGTCTCATAAATTCATTTACTCTAGCCCTATCTGAAATAATTTCAGTTTGAGGGGAAGCTGGTAGAGATTCTGACGAGTAATAAAATCGAATCGGATGTATTCGTGCCCCACTCTTGGTATTGCTGACACGCAAATATATAACTAATTAAAAGGAGAAGAAAGGTCTCGTAGATGAAATTACTCCACAGATATTAAAGATTCCCTCTGGTATTTTTCGCAAGGGACGTACAACAATGATTTAAGATGTATTACTACGCTTGATAAAGTTGTCCCGTGAAATACTCTTGAAGGTTAGTATAAATTTTAATTTTAAAAAAGTGTCGCTACATGATATAACGAATAAGCGGCTGTCATCGAGGTTGTTATATATGTATATGTATGTATTCATGCATGTTTAATGCGTCTACTTGTCACTAGGATATTAATTGACAATGAAAAGTCAATAATATAATGCATTGTAAATACATTTGTTTAACTGTTGTTTTTTTTAAATTTCGCGCAAAGCTATTCGAGGGCTATCTGCGCTAGCCGTCCCTAATTTAACAGTGTAAGACTGGAGGGAAGGCAGCTAGTCATCACCACCCACCGCCAACTCTTGGGCTACTTTTTTACCAATTGACTGTCACATTATAACGCCCACACGGCTGAAAGGGCGAGCATGTTTGGTGCGACCGGGATTCGAACACTTAGCCATGCCGGGCCCTTTACTGTTAGTATTTTTATCCTTATTGTGATAAAATATAAATTTAACGTTTTAGAAAAAACAGATAAATGTGACAAATCAATAATTTATCCCATCTAATAACAAATTAACCTATATTTAGCTAAATATCCTAAATAATTATTGTGAACTAAAAATATAGTATAATCTATAAATAAATTATGTTTTATATCACACAATAATTACGTTTTGAGAAATTAATTCCTCACACTCAGTAACTGAGCGCCATCTGTCGGAGTGTTATCAGTTTTATTGAGCAAATTGTAACCAAAACTAAATTATTTTATTCTTCAAAAAGTTACATAAAAATTTTGTCAACCCCCTTTCTTTTCGTGCAGAAAATTGTCTGAGTTTTCTTTTCCATTTTGTTGTTTTATATTACTTATAGGTAGCTTTTAATTTACTCAGTCCAAGAACAGAAGTTATCTAAT
This sequence comes from Tachypleus tridentatus, assembly GCF_004210375.1. Lineage (NCBI taxonomy): Eukaryota > Metazoa > Arthropoda > Merostomata > Xiphosura > Limulidae > Tachypleus > Tachypleus tridentatus. The sequence continues at coordinate 104,833,300 of NC_134827.1, forward strand.
AATTGTACGTTTGGAGTTTTTCGTTACATCTTTATGGACAGTACTTGACCTAGTGATTATCATGCCGAACAATGAATCACCGAGAGAAAAAAGTCATGCTTCATATTTTGTGGTCGTTGGTGCGTTATCGGAGTGACCCACGAATTTCACTATTCGAGCAGCCAAGGATTAGAGACTGGTGCTGTTTGACAAGTTGTTTTCCCTCTTGTCTATGAGGCCCGGCATGGCCTAGCGCGTAAGGCGTGCGACTCGTAATCTGAGGGTCGCGGATTCGCGCCCGCGTCGCGCTAAACATGCTCGCCCTCCCAGCCGTGGGGGTGTATAATGTGACGGTCAATCCCACTATTCGTTGGTAAAAGAGTAGCCCAAGAGTTGGCGGTGGGTGGTGATGACTAGCTGCCTTCCCTCTAGTCTTACACTGCTAAATTAGGGACGGCTAGCACAGATAGCCCTCGAGTAGCTTTGTGCGAAATTCCAAAACAAACAAACAAATCTTGTCTATGACTTCTAAATTACGGACAGCTAGTGCAGGTAGCTCTGAAGTATCTTTGCACACATATCTTAAACAAATAAATAATATATTCAAAGCTGTGAATATGATTACCTTTAACTAATTTTTTCTTCGCGACTAGGGAATTTTAAAAAGTATATATTATTTTAGGACTAATTAGGCGAGAGTCTTGAATGTTATGTCAGAAGTAGATATTTAGTTTATATCTAACCTATATTAAAGTCAATATTTGATTTTTCGAAATAAAAGGAGTCATAAAAGCCAAAAATGCATTCATCCAAATAGAAAAAAAATTATATTATTATCTATCCATTACGATTTTAATGATGGAGGGAAAAGAATGCCCTGAAACCTTATATGTGCAATGAGTGTTGATATTAGACGTCTGAAATAAAGACGTATTATAGGATCACCTAGCCTAGAGACAAGTGCGTAAACTTTAAGATGAAAGTAAAAATTTCAACTCAATTTTAAGGTTGAATTGTTTCTGAATTAAGGTATTTTCTGATATACCACCAAAAATTTTAATAAAAACAAATATCTTTAATCATCGGAGCCCAAATTAAAAAAACTCAACAAATATTTTTTTCATTTTTGTTGTCCATACATTTCATTTCATACTGTCAGAACACAGGCTAGCAACAATATTAAGTTATACATTCGTTGCTAAGCAACATTACATAAAAGTCATTATGAACACAGTGTTACCAAAATGTACCGGCTTTTTTATATATTAGAAGTTGTTGAAATTACTGATTTTTGCCTGTAACTATTTATGAATACGTAACGAATTAATCCTATGATTGGCTAACAAAGGAACTTACCGACCTCAACTGTTTCTACTGCAGTTTTCTGTCTCTGTTGATTCACTTGAGTTAGCTACGAAATGTGAGGTTATCCTGAGAGATGAGGGTGATAGCACGTGCCCCCTCATTATTGACGTACTATACGCTAATAAGATAATAATGTTCAGAATACACAGTAAGCTTTCTACCGTATTATTGGCTGGAATAAAATTAGAATAGTCAATTATAACATTAAATATAACAAAACAATGCCACAAGTATATTTACTACTACCATTATTTTGGTGTAAACGTCTTTTTAAAGCTGGCAGATCATGAACGTGGCTTAAATACCGTATCCAGTTGGCCTCAAAAGCTACGGACTGAAAACACGCGTAGGGGTGATTGATAAATTGGAGTTAGTGTGAGTAAAATATTATTATTATAAACTTCTAATCATTGGAGATCTCTAACAGACTAAATAAAGATACAAATATACTAGGCCTAATACTAACCTTGTGTGACAAGTATAATAAATTGTATTTATTTTGGTTTACAGAATACGATGCAAGCTCCAGATGGTATAAACGTTCAATCAAATTGTGGTATTCGTCAATATTTAACCAGTAATTTTTATCTCTTTATTTTAAGTATCTTTTCAATCTCGGATACTTAACAAGTATTTTTTAATCCGCTAAATTTATTTAACTCTTACATAATATGGCAGATTTAAACATTTTTTTTTTTTAATTTCGAGATAGTCCCATACGGCCTTTCTCTGAAACAAACAGGCAAATTCTGCTATTCTCAAGCCCGGCATGGCCAGGTGGTTAGAAGACACTCGCCGTGCAATCTGAGAGCCACGAGTTCAAATCCCTGTCACACCAAACATTCTCACACGTTCAGCCTTCAGGATGTTATAAAGTTCGATCACTCCCACTATTCGTTGATAATAGAGTAGCCCAAGCGTTGGCGGTGGTTAGTGATGACTAGCTGCCTTCCTTCTAGTCTTACACTGCTAAATTAGTGATGGCTAGCGCAGATAACCCTCGAGTAGTTTTACGCGAAATTCAAAAACAAAGCTACTGTCAGTGAACAGTTCAATATTTATGTTTCTGTGCGCCGCCTGAGGGCGCACCTGAAGCATATGCAACTGAGGTTTCCTGATAGCCAGTTGTTATACTCTCGTAAAGTGGACAATCGATAGCGATTTCTCAATAGCGTTTCACTGATCCCGTTGTGATAAGGGTAGCAACAGGTCTCAGCCAGTCAGCCAGTATCAAAAGTCTGAAAGATGGTAAAAACAGCTTAATGAATAAGATTCTGCTCAGAGAAACCTTGCTGACAGAACATCATAGCAAGTCGCCACTTAACAAAAATAATTCGTTTTGGAATTTCACCAAAGCTACTCGAAGGTTATCTGCGTTCTCCGTCCATAATTTAGTAGTATAAAATTAGAAGAAAGGCAGCTAGTCATCATTACCCACCGCCAACTTTTGGGCTACTCTTTCACCAACGAATAGCGAAGTTGACCATCACATTATAAAGCCCCTACGGCTGAAAGTGCGAGCATGTTTGGTGCGACGGGGATTCGAACCTGCGACCCTCAGATTACGAGTCTAGCTGCAGAATGGGCTATCTGTGCTCTGCCCACCACGGTTATCGAAATCTGGAAAATAAAAAATGTTTCGAAGAATCAATGAAAGATGTTAACATCTCCGTCATGTAGTAACTTCCATCAGAGGTGAAAGAACTGACGGAGAACACAGAGACACACAAATATATAACAATCACTATTTTGTCACTGTTTGAAATTCATTATAGATATGTGTATTATAATGTATTATAAACCATATTGGGTAATGTTTTCAATAGTATGTATAAATAACTGTATTAAATGAATTGTAGAAATACACTAATATCACTATTAGAAAGAACAGGTGTCACGTGTGGACTTCAGAAACATATTTGTGTTTCTCTTACGAACTTTCAAGTATCTGAGTTTGTGTGTGATCTGAATAACTTCGAGAATTGCGTGTTTATATTATGAAAACGACATATTTTACAAAATCCGACAATTCCAGTACGGTGTTCTCAAAAATAAAACATTTTTAGGTTATTTTCTTTTGAAATGTGTCTGGGTGTTTTGTTCGACTTCGCAACTATTCGATGTATTTCGAAATAGTTTCACGGTAATATTGACGAATGAAAACCTGAGTCTGTTTGGTAAAATGATGAACATCTATTGTTTCTTTTCAACGTTAGAGAATAACTTGTTGTTAATATACAAAATAGGCAACTGATTTTTAGGCTTAGGTTTTTCTTATTTGATGAAAACAGTTGTAGTGATATTTGAACTATAAATATGTACTTTATTATTCTGTTTCAGTTTAAATCTCTAGTTCTAGTAAATAAAACCACTTTTAATTTCATCAATGTTTAACACTGTACAGACTCGCATCTTATAAGGGTTTTCAAGGGGAGAAATACACAAGGCACAAATAATACACAGATATACATCACTATATATATACATCATACACAGATATACATCACTATATATATACATCATACACAGATATATATCACTATATATACACATCATACACAGATATACATCACTATATATATACATCATACACAGATATACATCACTATATATATACATCATACACAGATATATATCACTCTATATATACACATCATACACAGATATACATCACTATATATACACATCATACACAGATATACATCACTATATATATACATCATACACAGATATACATCACTATATATACACATCATACACAGATATATATCACTCTATATACACATCATACACAGATATACATCACTATATATACACATCATACACAGATATACATCACTATATATATACATCATACACAGATATACATCACTATATATATACATCATACACAGATATACATCACTATATATACACATCATACACAGATATATATCACTATATATATATACATCATACACAGATATACATCACTATATATATACACCATACACAGATATACATCATACACAGATATATATCACTCTATATACACATCATACACAGATATACATCACTATATATATACATCATACACAAATATATATCACTATATATATATACATCATACACAGATATATATCACTATATATATACATCATACACAGATATACATCATTATATATATACATCATACACAGATATATATCACTATATATATACATCATACACAGATATACATCACTATATATATACATCATACACAGATATACATCACTCTATATACACATCATACACAGATATATATCACTATATATATACATCATACACAGATATACATCACTATATATATACATCATACACAGATATACATCACTATATATATACATCATACACAGATATATATCACTATATATATACATCATACACAGATATATATCACTATATATACACATCATACACAGATATACATCACTATATATATACATCATACACAGATATACATCACTATATATATACATCATACACAGATATATATCACTATATATATATACACCATGCACGGATATACATCATGCACGGATATATATCACTCTATATACACATCATACACAGATATACATCACTATATATATACATCATACACAAATATACATCACTCTATATATACATCATACACAGATATACATCACTATATATATACACCATACACAGATATACATCATACACAGATATATATCACTCTATATACACATCATACACAGATATACATTATATATATACATCATACACAGATATATATCACTATATATATATACATCATACACAGATATACATCACTATATATATACACCATACACAGATATACATCATACACAGATATATATCACTCTATATACACATCATACACAGATATACATCACTATATATATACACCATACACAGATATACATCACTATATATATACATCATACACAGATATATATCACTCTATATACACATCATACACAGATATACATCACTATATATACACATCATACACAGATATACATCACTATATATACACATCATACACAGATATACATCACTATATATATACACCATACACAGATATACATCACTATATATACACATCATACACAGATATACATCACTATATATATACATCATACACAGATATACATCACTATATATACACATCATACACAGATATACATCACTCTATATACACATCATACACAGATATATACATTATATATATACATTATACACAGATGTGCATCACTACGTATATATACATCACTATGTATATACATCATACACAGATATACATCACTATGTATACACATCATACACAAATATATATCACTATATATACACATCATACACAGATATACATCACTATATATACACATCATACAGATATATACATTATATATATACATCATACACAGATATAGATTATATATACATCATACACAGATATACATCACTATATATACACATCATACACAGATATACATCACTATGTATATTTACACGCATCAAATACACATATAATCCCAACAGCAAATCTAACGTAGACCCAACTTCCACACAATGTCTTCTCTATAAGTGGTGTTTTCATCCATAAACCCAATAACACCACAGAAGTAATAACCTTCTTCTTTGGTTTATTATATTAGGTCTAAAGTGTTTTCGCTATATGTATAAGTGTTGGTATAAAATCAGTCGTTCTAAATAATTTTACGCGCGTATCACGTAACCTCAATAGAATTACGCGTATTAATACATGCAGTAAAATGTATTAACAAATAAATATTTATAACTCTTCTGTACTTACATGAAATACGTTCATTTGAACTGTCTCGTAGTAACAGAAACATACATACAAAATGTGTCATACATAGAACCAAACGGTTACAGTAAAGTTAGGCCTAATACTGTTCTCATGTGGGAATGTTCTGAAATGTCACAACTCCTCTTTATTTATATGTCAATATTACGTCACCATTTGCTCGATGTGAACCTAATTCAATATTCGTTTTCTTTTATAGATTCGGCATTTTAATTGGGAAACGTTTCATGGCTTCTAAACAATAATAAATAAATCAAATACGAAGTCGACTACGGGAAGTAAAGAATTGCAAATTATTTAATTTGTTTGCCACTAATATTTCTCACCATCCACCATAAGGTTATTCGTAAGCAGTGTGGAAGAAAGTTACACATTAGTTGATTTTATATTTTTTTTATTATCGTTTGTTTGTTTTGAATTTCGCGCAAAGCTGCACGAGAGCCATCTGCGCTAGCCGTCCCTAATTTTGGACTGTAAGACTAGAGGAAAGGCAGCTAGTCATCACCAACCACCGCCAACGCTTGGGCTACTCTTTTACCAACGAATAGTGGGATTGACCGTCACATTATAACGCTCCCACGGCTGAGAGGGCGAGTATGTTTGGTGTGACGGGGATGCTAACCCGCGATCCTCGAATTACGAGTCGCACGCCTTAACCCACCTGGCCATGCTGGACATTTTTTATTATTGAGTTCTACCCTTAACTACGCGAGATGATTTACAATATGGCAACCAACAATGCCCTTCATAAAATTCGCTCGTTTTCAAAAGCTCTCAGATTGGTTTGATTCGTCCAATCGTTTGTTTCTCTAAATATCAATTCGCAGCAAAAACTTTAAATCACAAAATTCATTTTTTTTACTGTCTTTGGTTAATTAATTGTACATTTTAGAATTATTTTCTCTAATAAAGATACTATTCATATTTATCTATATACACATAAAAATTATATCTAACTACATACACATAAAAAATACTTTACATACATGCCCCCTAGTGGCACAGCGGCGTGTCTGGGTACTTATACTGCTAGAAACCGGGTCAGTCACGACGTTTCGGTTCTTTGGACTAGATATTACTTATGCTTGGGCCCTTTAAGTTTGTTACCAATAGTACAGTCTCTGAACATTTCGTTTATTTATTAGTCACGACGTTTCGGTTCTTTTTAAATACTTATGTGTCACAGTCTTTTTGTCCTCGTATTTGTTACTTCGTTCAATCGAGTAAGGTTTATGATTTTGTTCCGTCGTATTCACAAAGAAACTGGAAAAATGAACAAAACTTACAAATAACAATTTTCAGGTCAAACATACAATGAGTCTCACTAACCAAAGCTTTAACACACACACCAGACTAAACATTATTTAGCTTGTCTCGTTTGTTGTTAGTAAATATATTTCCGATTAAATTTGATAAAAAAAACTTTTAATTTTATAAAATGAGATATTGCACAGATGGCGCTGATTAATGACCTTAATCATATCTTCTTTCATTTCAGCCACTGTAATATAAATATTTCTTTAAGTTATCAAAACAGTTTAAATATTATCTTTCATCTTTGTCAACATTTATTATTTCCTCTGCTAATCAACTCTATTCTAATGACCAATTCGACAGATTCCTTATATTATTATTACAGTATAAACACTCAGTCTCTTGGAATAGTCCGCGGCTTTGTTAAATATCAGATGGCTCGGCATGGCCAGGTGGGTTAAGGCGTTCGACTCGTCATCTGAGGGTTGCGGGTTCGAATCCCCGTCACACCAAACATGTTCGCCCTTACAGTCGTGGGGGCGTCATAATGTGACGGTCAATCCCACTATTCGTTGGTAAAAGAGTAGCGGTGGGCGGTGATGACCAACTGCCTTTCCCTCTAGTCTTTCACTACTAAATTAGGGACGACTAGCGCAAATAGCCCTCGTATAGCTTTGCGCGAAATTCAAAACAAACCAATTATTTTCGTTGTTAGGTTCATCTTATCCTATGTCTTTACACCTCATTTGTTACCAACAGAAACAGCAGGTAAACAAGTCTGGATGTTGATTGTGTACGTAGCTATCTTTATCTGTCCCTATTACCACCGCAATTTAAGACTGGAACATATAAATAATACAATCTAATGACGTAGAGAATATCTGATGTTTTATTGGTTTGTTTTGAATTTCGCGCAAAGCTGCACGAGGGCTATCTACACAAGTCTCCCCTAATTTAGTAGCGAAAGACTAGAGGGAAGGCAACTAGTCATCACCAACCACCGCCAACTCTTGGGCTACTCTTTCACCAACGAATAGTGGGATTGACCGTCACATTATAACGCCCCCGCGGCTGAAATGACGAATATGTTTGGTGTGACAGGGATTCGAACCCGTGACCCTCGGATTACGAGTCGAGTGCCGTAACCACCTGGCCATGCCGGGGCCTCAATGAAAATGAAAGAAGAATGTTTATTGTTCTATTAGCAAATTAACAAAAGCCATTTCAAGGACTCATTTGATTTGGCTCACATACAAAGAACGGGTGTGACGTGTCACTTAATTCGACAATCGCTAATTTTTACTCAGGCAGTCGATAGTAAAAAAGTATCGTATAGATATACACGATAAACTGGATTACTCACATTTTTGCGTGTTCACGTATCATATCCAATATTGCAGTGCGCCAAATTCGGTCACCAGAGGGCCAAACTGAAATCCACGTGAAACCTTTAGAGATTCTCTCGGCACATGATAAAAAGCGTTTAGTTGAATGCCAAAGGTTTAAGAGCTCTAGTGACGATGCCGACAAACATGCCCCTCACTTTCAATTATGGAGGTGTGATAAGAGTGACAGCCAACCATATTATCTAGTTCAAAGTCTGACATATGGACCTTGTGACGGCGGATGTTACCTTCAGTTTAGTCGATCGTTCTAAATTAGGAACTGCCACACCTAAACCCTCAAAGGTCAGTGACTGGGCTATGTAGCTCGTGGACGTACTAAGCACGTGCTTAAACACCAAGATATTAAAAAGTAAACACATTTAACGAATGTAAAACATTACGTCACAAGTAATGGAACATCAGTCTTAAACGAGGAGCGACATGATGTGCTATCTGTGCTGTGCCCGCCACGTGGGTATCGAAACAGGAATTTAGTATCATAAGACTTCAGAGTGAGCCAATCAGAAGCTGGGAATATTTAATATTGTCAAACTGATGGTGAGTCGGTTGATACTTCGAAAGGACTTTTCAAATTCAAACTAAAAAGAAAAGTTGAAAAACCCATATATTTTTCTTTATTTCATTTCTTCCTCTAGAAAAGAAAAACGAGGTTTTAAAACACACGCACACACAGAGTGAGAAGTGATTCATCGAAAAGGCCCAACTCGTATTGATTTGGGATAGTCAAAGGAACGTGTGAGCGTTGTATCTACTCATTGCTTGCCTTCTAGCTAATCACAATGGACTGCTGTACGAGATGCACGTGCAATACGTATGCTCGTCACCACTCACGAGCTGAGGAATAAAGGCACCGCCATGAAAACAAGGGAAATGGAATCGGACCAACATGAAAGTGAGAGGCTGTCCATTTCTTCTCTTTTTGGTTTTGGTATTAAAGCTAGTTTCTCTGACGACTAAGAATGAGGAATAGAACTGGCTTTATTTAACATACTGTCGTTCAGGAACAGATTTCAGGAATTTATAGGAATTTTTACTTTTATTTTTCACATTGGTAGACGACATGACATCACTGATCATATGATTATTGTTACGCCTTTAATTTGCAGAAAATATCCATTAAAAACTGACATAAAGTCAGAAGTATTGATAGTGATTCTACTTCGTACACGCAAGTTCGCAGTATAATATATGTTCCGTTTTGGCCCAGAATGGCCAGGTGGTTAGGCACTCGACTCATAATCTAAGGATCACGGGTTTGAATCCCGGTCACACTAAACATGGCAGTCCTTCTGGCCATTGGGGCTTTATTATTGGACGGTCAATCTTGCTATTCGTTGGTAAAAGAGTAGCCCAAGAGTTGGCGGTGGGTAGTGAGGGCTAGCTGTTTTCCCTTTAGTATTACACTGCTAAGTTAGGGACGGCTAGTGCAGATAGCCCTCGTATAGTTTTGCGCGAAATTCAAAACAAATAAACACGTCCCGTTTTATAATAGTTCACTACGGGTTTGCCGTTGTAAGATGGCAAAAGAAATGGATGTAGGATACACAATGTGAGGACCAGTTGAATAAATTTCGATGAGACTTGATAGGGGAACTCAGATGTACCCTCACCCTACTCCCAAACATCGTGGATAATCAAATGGATGGAGAGCTGGAGTTCAACTGCCATCTCAATTGTTATTTCACGAAATTGACGCCAAACAAAAGTGGCGTTTAATGTCGCGCCTAGCACCAGTATCCTTGTTGATTACCCTTATCCAATAAACTTGTATATAGGGTTACCAGACGTCCCAATTTCTAGCCTTTTTTTTTTTTTTCTGTCCCGGTCAGAAGCAGTAAAAATATTAAGTTGTTCCAGTTTCTGTGCACCTTATTGTGTGTTTGATATTTACAGTTTGTCTTTATACACAGTTCTTTAGGTTGTATTCGAATAATTACTTGACAAAGATAAATTGCGCACTACAGTGTTCCCTCCCTCTGTCTGCAACGCTTCCTTAACCTGTCCAGTCATTGGCCAGCTAGAGGAATTGAGATTTGAAGACCTGCCCAATCGCCAAACTGACAACCGACTTTTTTTGTTCTTTTGAGAAGGTTCAAAACAATTTAAGCGCGTTTTTTAATTTTATTTATTATTATTTTTAATTATATGAGAGTTTAACAAATCTGGTGTGCCTGTGGTTTTAAAATCGCGATGATATAAACGTTAGATCATTTATCGAATGTAAGAAAAATAAGTTTGTTGTAATTTAAACTGTCTCGGAGCAATTATGTGTGAGGCAACAATTCCGAAATTTTCAAATTTGAATTTTTTGGAATAAAATGTCTGTGTTTAAGCTTCAACCGCTGAATTTCTAAACAACTGTTTGTTTGTTTTTTAATTTCGCGCAAAGCTACAGGAGGACAATCTGCGCTAGCCGTCCGTAATTTAGCAGTGTAAGACTGGAGGGAAGGCAGCTAGTCATCACCACCCACCGCCAGCTCTTGGACTACTCTTTTACCAACGAATAGTGGGATTGACCGTAACATTATAACGCCCCCACGGCTGGGAGGGCGAGCATGTTTAGCGCGATTCGGGCGCGAACTCGCGACACTCAGATTACGAAGCGCACACCTTAACGCGCTAGGCCATGCCAGGCCCTATTTTCATATGCTCAAAATGTTGACAACCGCTGGCTATAAATTTCTCTAGACAAATCGCGACGTGAGAGTCTTATCGTTTATTCTGGAGACCAAAGATAACAAACAATGTAATAAAAATGTTCTTTGTGGAAAACGAAATAATAATTTGATCTATGTATGAGTTTTTTTTTCTTCCCAATTTGTAAAAAAAAAATTTACGTGATAGAAAAAATATTATTTTCGAAATTTGCTTAGCTGAATCATGGATAACCCGTTATTAAAACTAAACCTTTTATGAACTTTAAATTCACAGGCTTGTGTTACCAACTGTTTTACCTATTTCATTTTAGACACAGTTCATACTCTATAGTGTCTACAGCGAAACAAAAAGCCAACCAGTCTTTTCAAAACTTTAATCCATTTTTATCTTTCCGCTGCCCCTCCCAGTAGCCCAACGGTATTTCTGCGAACTTACACCGATAAAAACCGGTTTTCGAAACCCATGATGGGCAGAGCACAGATAGCCCATTGTGTTGCTTTGTGCTTATTTCGAACAAACAAACAAATACACGAAATCCTTCCACTGGAACAGCGGTAGATCTGGGGGAATAAAACGACCAAATCCAGGGTTCGATTCTCCACGGCGACCTTCGTTATAAAAGAAAACCATATTTTTAAAAGTTGCAGAGTTAATCCAAGTTTCGACTGTTTTTTTTTAATTAGCGCCTTTGAATTTATAAAAAAATGTTTGTTTGTTTTATACCCTGAACCTTCGCATAAATCTTTAATTTAGATAAAGTGGGCCTGTTAGGCCCACCTAGGGCCCTCCTGTTTCTTGTCTCCTTCATCATTCACTTTACTGGAGTGCTCTTCCTTTTCCAGTGCATGAGTGGATTTTCCTGGATGTGCCCGGACATACGCATTATTCAAGGAAAGAATTAACTAGGGATGCAAAACCCACTCAAAATACGACCACTCACATCCTATTCTTCAACTTACTTGCTACTTATCACGTCTAGTGACGGCTTCGTAGCCTGTTGTATAATGAATTTAAACCAGTGAATGTCAGCCCCTGCACTTGCTTATAGAATCACCAAACTGAGTTTAATTAAGGATATACAAGAAGTATGACCGAATATTTAAAGCGTTTTCTGAATTTTAGGAAACTAAATAGAAAAACAGAAAACATTCACACACATTTACCTGGAATAATTGGCATGTAACATTAGGATAGTTTTTGATAAGCATTCATTTTGACCACTTACTGTGAACTGTTTGTTTGTTTGTGTCGTTTTAATTTGACGCAAAGACACAGGAGGGCTACCTGCGCTAGCCGTCCCTAATTTAGCAGTGTAAGACTAGAGGGAAGGCAGCTAGTCATCACCACTCACCGCCAACTCTTGGGCTACTCTTTTACTAACGAATAATGGGATTGACCGTAATATTATAACGCCCCCACGGCTGACTTTACTTGAGAAGATAGCTATTTTAAGGCAATATACGTATATGTGTCTGTGTTTAAGTAAACACAAAATTCCGTTGCATTTAGAACAATAATTAATTTCTACCAAAGTATGTAATTGTATTCGATACGATATTGTAGTTACTAAACGTGCGTTTAACGACAACTCACTATTGGGTTTACGTTACACACGCGAAATGCCAAAACACACTTTCTTGGGTTCCCTATTCTAGAGTTGCGCTGGATTCTTGGGCTTAGTCCTTTTTGGGAACCAACCTGATGTAGTTTCATGAAGTGAATGGTTCCACACGACAAAATAAAGATGTAGGATTTTTCAACCTTTCTGCAAAATTACACAAATTTGTACGGAAACGACCATTTTGTAAGTCGTAATTTTCATCGAATTAGTTCCTTTGGGGATCATGAAGTGGCTAAATTTTCATTATATCACTATCCGAAGTGGCTAAACTTTCAAGATGTCACTATCCGAAGTGGCTAAACTTTTAAGATGTTGCTAGTTGAAGTGGCTAAACTTTTAAGATGTCGCTAGTTGAAGTGGCTAAACTTTCAAGATGTCACTATCTGAAGTGGCTAAACTTTCAAGATGTCACTAGTTGAAATGGCTAAACTCTCAAGATGTCACTAGTTGAAGTGGCTAAACTTTTAAGATGTCACCAGCTGAAGTGGCTAAACTTTCAAGATGTCACTAGTTGAAATGGCTAAACTCTCAAGATGTCACTAGTTGAAGTGGCTAAACTTTCAAGATGTTACTAGTTGAAGTGGCTAAACTTTCAAGATGTCACTAGCTGAAGTGGCTAAACTATCAAGATGTCACTACCTCAAGTGGCTAAACGGAAGTTTCTTCACGGGAAAATGAAGGAGTGTGGGTTCTCATCACTGGTGATGAAATGTTTATCTGTCCGTTTATCTAGTCCTCTAATGATACCCAGAACACAGTATCAAAGACGATCTGTTGACCCCGACTAGGCCTAGATTAAATCAGAGATCTGTCGACGTATGTTTCCATTCACGCCTCTAACCATTAAAAAAGCCTTCAGAGCCGTTGGCCAACTTTTCAATGTGTATGTTGAATGTAAATATTTGACGACATTCGATGTGAGGCTGTTCCCCTCACCTGTGAACGCACGCTGTTCCTAATCGCTACACCTGTTTCTGTATAGCTAATATCATCGACTTGATTCATGTTCGACTACAAACACTACTAACCACGATTCCGATCGGATGCCCTGCTGCGCGTGCGAATTCCTCGAGCCGGGAGTTCGCACCGCCACTTCACGAAGATCAGGAGGGGGTCGCGGACGCTGACACCTCCTCTGTGATCTGCCGCCTGATAAAAGCTTCGGGACCGCAGGACAGCTCCGCCCGCCGCCGTATATATGCTTCACTCGTACACATCAAGGCGTTTGTTGGGTTGCCGTTGTTGGCAAAGTGCAAACTCGATTAGGACACTTAAAAATCAAATTTTCTAATTCTTCTCTAAGGACAGACGTAAACACTAAAATTATCTCAGTCAGTACCAATCGATCGCATGGACTCATGGGGCATTTTTAAAACAATGACGAACCTGTGTAATAGACCCACAGAGTAATCGCAATGACGTCAGTACACTATTGACCACAAACCATTATTTTCAAATGGAAATTGTCTCGTTAGTTTGATAGGAAAACTTTTATCTTTACTAAGGTTTTACTTAAAGTACAGGCCCGGCATGGCCAGTTGGGTTAAGGTAGTCGACTAGTAATCTGAGGGTCGCGGAATTCGAATCCCCGTCACACCAAACATACTCTTTCACTCGTGGGGGCGTTATAATGTTACGGCCAATCCCACTATTCGTTGGTAAAAGAGTAGTCCAAGAGTTGGCGGTGGGTGGTGATGACTAGCTATCTTTCTCTAGTTTTACATTCCAAAATTAAGGACGGCTAGCGCAGATAACCCTCGTGAAGCTTGGCTTGAAATTCAAAAACAAACAAACAAACTTAAAGTACAACATAATAATTCCATGATTAAAATCTGTTGCAAGTAAACTATACTTTAAGATGCTTTATGACAGAATGAAAAGATGTTTTTACCTGAAACGGTGAAAAATTAAAACTCAATAACAATAATATATATATATATGTGTGTGTGTATTTACACACGCGTGCACACACAAATACAAAAATATTTAATGTTGTTACCCATAACAACTAAGCCTTCTGATGCCTTTTGTACAATGGATAAAAATTGAAGGTAATTACCAAGCCGAACTTTGCTTAATACGACAGTGTTTGATGGGACACTAAAGGTACTATATTGATGTATCTTAATGTGATAACAGAAGTGTAGGGTTGGACAAGTGTTTGATAGGATACTAAAGATGCTAAACTGAACTATAATAATGTGATACTAAATATGTAGGTTAGACAATTTTTGTTTACTTTGAAACTAAAGTGTAGAGCTGGACAAGTACTTGTTGTGATAGTAGAAATGTAAGATTAGACAAATGAAGGTGCTGTTGTGAACAGTGTTTACTGTGACAATGAAGGTGGTGGTTTGAATAGTGTTTACTGTGCTGACGGAAATACTGATGTGAACAGTGTTTACTGTGACAATGAAGGTGGTGGTTTGAATAGTGTTTACTGTGCTGACGGAAATACTGATGTGAACAGTGTTTACTGTGACAATGAAGGTGGTGGTTTGAATAGTGTTTACTGTGCTGACGGAAATACTGATGTGAACAGTGTTTACTGTGACAATGAAGGTGGTGGTTTGAATAGTGTTTACTGTGCTGACGGAAATACTGATGTGAACAGTGTTTACTGTGACAATGAAGGTGGTGGTTTGAATAGTGTTTACTGTGCTAACGAAAATACTGATGTGAACAGTGTTTACTGTGACAATGAAGGTGGTGGTTTGAATAGTGTTTACTGTGCTGACGGAAATACTGATGTGAACAGTGTTTACTGTGACAATGAAGGTGGTGGTTTGAATAGTGTTTACTGTGCTAACGGAAATACTGATGTGAACAGTGTTTACTGGAAGTTAAATTGCTAGTTAAAACAGTGACAGGTTCGAACCGGGGAATACTGAACATGGGGACTCTAAACGAGTCGGAGCTTGCTGTGAATCCCCATCACACCAAACATGTACACCTTTTAAGCCGTGGGGGCGTTATAATGTGACGGTCAATCGCACTATTCGTTAGTAAAAAGAGTAGCCCAGGAGTTGGCGGTTAGTGGTGACGACTAGCTGTCTTCCCTCTAGTTTAACACTGCTAAATTAGGGACGGCTAGCGCAGATAGCCCTCATGTTGCTTTGCGCGAAATTCAAACAAACAAACAAACTTGCTGTAAAACTGGGGTGTGTTTAATGTGGAAGGGTTAACAACGAACCCGGAGACCTTGATTTAGCACTGTTTAAGTATGCAGATGGAAACTTTGGATAACCTGGATTTCACTAGAGTTCTTGAATGTGACACTGTAAACACTTTATGGGGATATTTGAGAATAACACTATAAACATTATCTGAGGATATCCAGTTCTTCCAAGTTGGTTGATTAGAGAGAAAAACGCTAGTAAACGTTTAAAATTCAGAAAACAGAAAATCAATATCTTATATTGTGATTTAGATTCGGATCAGTAATAAAGTTTCAAATATATTTTAAGCAAAAAAAAAGTTATCTTGTGTCACATGTTTTTCTTACACGTCATCATATTTGGAAAAAGACACACCTGAAACTCAAAAATCTTTACTTTTTTTTCGTATTCCCACTTCATATTAAGCCTATAAAAAAAACGGAACTGTTTAGCCAGATTGTTCATGTTTTTGTAAATATCTGCTCTCGATATTTCGTGTGAATTGTTATACAATTATTAACGAGAACATTACGGCCACAAAGTATTCTTACACATCTTCGAAATGACTTACGTGAAAAATTCGAGAGTGCACAGGAAATATTACCCTCTCAGCTGTGGAAGAAACGTTCCACGTCGTTTCTCACGCGCCAGCTACGTGGACAACCATTAGTTTATAATGTGATCCGAAATGAAATAAACCGACTTATTATTCCTCTAACAAGTCCCGCCATTTTCAAGAAAAACGCGTCAAGGTATGCTTGTGGAACGGCGGTTCTCAGCGCGAGCTTTACCTGGCATTTGGAAAACGTGCCCACGATGCCTCTAGCCACAGTTACGTGACCGCGGAGCTGACGTGTACACCAGTTAAGATATATGACATTGTTGTGACAGTGCGGCAGATTTTAAGGGGAAGGAAACGTTTTATCTAAGATCTCCTGGTGGTTTTAAGGATCTTCGGGCTAATCAGATCGTCTTGGTGTAACCGGTGTTTGTTGGTTTGAACCCAGCAGCTAGCCTAATGAACGATGAACGATCTCGGATAGCCACGTTTTGGCCGATACACGCTGAAACACGGATATTTTGAATGTAACATAACGTCATTACTGTTCATACTGTGTCAGGATACGATACAACCTAAGCGAATAGCGTATTGTTGCAAGTGGCGCGTAAAAAAGACCGAACGAATGAAAATAGTCCTAATTAGTCGGTGCGGTAGCTCGCGCCGAGACGGACTAGGGTTCTCTTGTCATTCAAATCACTTTCGTGGACTCACCTGTCTCGGCCATTCTTCTGTTGCTCAAACAGCGATAAAATACTTCATTTGTTCAGCGAATAACTTTTTATCTCTCTTTTTTATTATTATTATTAATTATTTGGAAAACTCACCTGTCATATTTTCTTTTGTTTCCGCAAGCGTCGCAACATCTCGGTGTTTCGCAACGCCACCGCATTTTGCAAGACGTTCTTAATGATTCTCATTTGAGCGTCACGGGCTGTTGTACAGAAATTTCTATCTCGCTTTACGAGTTCATTCCGTAATTTCGACCGTATCGTCAGGTATGTGCCAAGGATAACTAAGCCTAAGCAAGATGGCCTCTGGTGGCTCAGCCACAATCTTGAAGACTTTTGATTTTTGAATTTCGGGTTCCCTAGTGGCACAATGATATTTCTGCGGACTTACATCGCTAGAAACCGCGTATCGATACACGTAATGGGCTAAGCACAGAGAGCCCACTTTGTAACTTTGTGCTTAACTCCAAACAAACAGAGGTCGACATGGCCAGGTGGTTAAGGCACTCGATTCGTAATCCGAGGTTAGCGGATTCGAATCCCCGTCACACCAAACATGCCCTTTCAGCCGTGGGTTCGTTATAATGTGACGATCAATCTCACTTTTCGTTGGTAAAAGAGTAGCCCAAGAGTTGGCGGTGGGTGGTGGTGACTAGCTGCCTCCTCTCGTCTCACACTGCTAAATTAAGGACGACTAGGGCAGATGGCCCTCGTATAGCTTTGCGCGAATTTAAAAACAAACAAACTTCTGAATTTTAGAGCTCATAGCCAGCAATAGACACAGAGACTCAAAAATGTTTACTTTCTTCATTACATTATCACTTAAGCCTAAAAATTGGAAATGTTTAGTCATTTTTTTTTGTTTTATAAATATTTGCACTCCATAGTTTGTATTGTTTGTATTATGTTCTCGGTTAAACAAGCGATTCGACAACCAGTCAAGAGCATCAACTGAAATCTCTTGGACCACTCTTGTATGAGCAATTAGGGGTGTTGACCGTAATACTTATAACGCACCAATAGAATCAAGTTATGGAATATGACTTTTTGAAAATGAGAAGCGAACCAAGAACCTTAGAATTTATAGTGCTGGAGATCACTAAGCCACTCCTGGCTCTAAATAGGTTAGGGCTAATAGTAAACCAAAACTTTGTTAAGTGCATCAGAAGTGTAACGAAAGTGAAACCTATTTTAAATGAATACTACCCAAAATGAAAAATTTCGAAGTAATTATATAGACAGAATTATGCTGGAAAAAAACAACAACGTTTTTTACGGTGATTGATTATATCCAAACGAGATATTCATCACATGCAAAAAGAGTGATTCGTCCTATTCCCACCCCTTTAGGGTTATAATAAAACTGTCTGCTGATCCCATAGTATTGTTGTTTTAATTATGATTTTTTATCTGCCTTAATCACAACAATATACTGACAAACAACGAGGAATGTTTGTCTAACAGCTATAAATGTGTTGTTACAATGGTTACCTAAGTTTGAAAAGCGAATGTAGTAAATACACAGATTATTCAACTCGAGCCAATGTCCAAATGTCCTTCCACTCAATGTTCCCACTGGCACAGCGCTAAACTACAGAATTTATAACGTTAATATCGGAGTTTTGATGCCCGCGATGGGAGCAGCAGAGATGGCCCACTGTGTATATCTTTATGTTTAACATCGAACAAGAGAAACGTTCCATTGAATGTGTTTTTTTTCTTATAGCAAAGCTACATTGGGCTATCTGTTGAGTCCACTAAGAGGAATCAAACTCCTGATTTTAGCGTCGTAAATCCGTAGACTTCCCGCTGTACCAGTGGGGGACTTCATCGAATGTCTCCACTGGGAACACGATAAGCTTCAGGACTTCTGACATTAAAATTCAGGGCTCGATCCCTACGATTTACACGGTTACAACAAACAAAACTTCCATTTAAAAAACAACCTTTACCCTCTTATTCGATTCTCAGATATTGATAGTTATTCCGGGTAAAACTGCTAAATCTCGTGGTGTAGCAGTTTAAAATTACGAATAAAATATATTGTGTAACATGCAGAACATATATGTAGACCTATAACAACACGATAATAGTTTAAAACAAATAAACAAAGAAATTATAAAAAAACATCGTTTTGAAAACGTTGGCCTAATGGTAAGTCTGCAGGCTTACAACGACGAAATTCTGGTTTCAATACCCATGATGGGCAGAACACGGATAGCTCGTTGTACAGCTATGTGTTTAAACTGGTTTAAGGACTCGTCATCTGGGTGAGTATTCGGTTCAACCCAACGAATCAGATATGGTTTCGTAACACGTAAGTTACTTTAATGATAAGTTTGTCTGTTTTTTTTTAATTTCGCGCAAAGCTACACGAGGGCTACCTGCGCTAGTCGTCCCTAATTTAGCAGTGTAAGACTAGAGGGAAGGCAGCTAGTCGTCACCACCCACCGCCAACTCTTGGGCTACTCTTTTACCAACGAATAGGTGGATTGATCGTCACATTGTAACACCTCCACGGCTGAAAGGGCGAGTATGTTTGGTGCGACGGGGATTCGAACCCGCGACCCACAAATTACGAGTCGAACGCCTTAATCCACCTGTCCATGGTGAAGTGGTTATTAAATTAAGAAGCAACGTGTTTTGATCTCATGATCCCCTGCTCAAGGGTCCCAACCAAAAATTCCCACCAGGGGTACGGGTAGACATAAAATTTGAATATTGATGAATAACAAGGATCCAGCCTTCTAGTGGCACAGCGGCATGTCTGCGGACTCACAACGCTAGAAACCTGGCTTCGATACTCGTGGTGGACAGAGTCCAGATGACCCATTTTCTTGTTTAGTTCTAAACGTTAAAACAAATGTGTGAAAACAACACGTGTTTCTCTTTTTTGTCTTTATTTCTTCGATGACACTTTTGGCGAACGAATGAATGAAAAAGGTACTTTGGCGAGTTTTAAAAGGTTTTCGTTGTCAGTATACAGTTTGTTATGTATTTGAGAACATGTTAATATAACGACTTTATTAGAAGCAGCGTGAAGTAGAACACATCCTATTAATACAGTGTTACTAAGGGTTATCAGAGCCTGAGTATTTTTTGGCCTCCAATATTTATAAAGAAACCGAACTGGTCTCATGATGATTATTCACTATCTTGCAGCATTCAATTAAAATAAAAATCCTTACTGTAAAACAAAGCAATATGTAACTCAAACCATACAGAAACACATTTTAAAGAGTGTTAGATCACAGCTGATAAACCTTCATAGCACTGTCAGACCGTTAGAAGTATATACATATATGAGGGGTGGAGGCATAAGTTTGGTTTGGTTTAATTTCACGCAAAGCTACATGAGAGCTATCTGTGCTAGCCGTCCCTAATTTTGTGGTGTAAGACTAGAGGGAAGGCAGCTAGTCATCACCACCCACCGCCAACTCTTGGGCTACTCTTTCACTAAAGAATAGTGGGTTTGGCCGTCACATTAAAACGCTCCCACGAATGAAAGAGTATGTTTGGTGTGACGGGGATTCGAACCTGCGACCCTCAGATTACGAGTCGAGTTTTTTTTTTTCTCTCTTTATTCATCCCACGTCAAAGAGAGGGTATAAACAAAAGTACATCAAATTAAACACTTGTTAAATAATTAGCATGATGAAAGCAAAATCTCAAGATATCACCTTGCTAAAGAGTACAATAAAAAGTATAAAACGTTTTATAAAACATAAGAGAAGTAATAGTTAGGGGTAAGTATCTAATTCAAAATACAGACATGAAGAAAACAATGAAACTCAATTGTATAAAAGAACATGGCCTGGCATGGCCTAGCGCGTTAAGGCGTGCGCTTCGTAATCTGAGGGTCGCGGGTTCGCGCCCGAGTCGCGCCAAACATGCTCGCCCTCCCAGCCGTGGGGGGCGTTATAATGTGACGGTCAATCCCACTTTTCGTTGGTAAAAGAGTAGCCCAAGAGTTGGCGGTGGGTGGTGATGACTAGCTGCCTTCCCTCTAGTCTTACACTGCTAAATTAGGGACGGCTAGCACAGATAGCCCTCGAGTAGCTTTGTGCGAAATTCCAAAACAAACAAACAAAAGAACACAGTTTACCTTAACAAATCACGTAACAGATAATCGTGTACACCCTTTGTAACCAACCTACCGTTATAGTGATACTAAGAATAAAAGACTTAATGAGTCATGTAACACACATCTATGATAATGTAAATTAAAATGTTTGCGTAAACGAACTTTATGTAACGAAATTACATGAAGCATGCGATTGCGTGCTAACTGAACAGACGTCGAAGATTGGATAACAAGTCGTGCAAAACAAGTTAATAATCGAAAAATATTCAAACACCGACCAGGTAGCAGAAGATGAGATCCCACTAACTGGCATCTCCTCCAAACCCAGTTGGAGAGAGGGCATCCAAAATAAAATTCCAATAAAGCATACACATACGAGATTACGAGTCGAGTGCTTTGTCCACTTGGCCATGCCGGGCCTGAGGGTATAAGAAATAGGGCTATACCTTCCATTATCTCACATCCTATATTTTAATATCTTTCAGCATGAACTGGGACGAGACGTTTGTAACTAAAAGGAGTTTTAGACGTGACGCAATATTCGTTGCTACTGCTGGGACAGTTTTATGGTATCATACGTTAATGAGATCAGTATTTGTTGTAAAAACCGCAGACAAGCACGACACAGGTAGTTTATCATGGGAACATTGTTTAACAACCTCAGGTTCGTTCCGTTCAACTGAAACGTTTCTTAACAGAACAAAAGTTTAATTACTTAAGGTCAAACCAAGAGATTTATTACGACGTTTAAAGATATAAGGTTCCTCTTGCTGAATTAAAAAGTTAATTTTATATTTGTTTGTTTTGAATTTCGCATTTGCCTTCCAGTAGCTTTGGTGAAATTCCAAAACGAATTATTTTTGTTAAGTGGCGACTTGCTACGATGTTCTGTTTTTGTCAGCAAGGTTTCTCTGAGCAGAATCTTATTCATTAAGCTGTTTTTACCATCTTTCAGACTTTTGATACTGGCTGACTGGCTGAGACCTGTCGCTACCCTTATCACAACGGGATCAGTGAAACGCTGTTGAGAAATCGTTATCGATTGTCAACTTTACGAGAGTATAACAACTGGCTATCAGGAAACCTCAGTTGTATGTGCTTCAAGTGCGCCCTCAGGCGGCAGAAACATAAATATTGAACTGTTCACTGACAGTAGCTTTGTTTGTTTTTGACTTTCGCGTAAAACTACTAGAGGGTTATCTGCGCTAGCCGTCACTAATTTAGCAGTGTAAGACTAGAAGGAAGGCAGCTAGTCATCACTAACCACCGCCAACTCTTGGGCTACTCTATTATCAACGAATAGTGGGAGTGACCGTAACTTATAACACCGCCACTGCTGAAAGGGCGAGCATGCTTGGTGTGACAGGGACCTGAACCTGCAACCCTTAGGTCTCCTAACCGCCTGACCAAGTTTATGGTAAGACATGATTTTTAAAAGTGTAAAGTGAATTAAATACTTATTGTTATGATCAGTTTTATGGATATCTTGTCCCATACCATGGTGATATGCTTTGAGTAAAACGATTATTTAACCATGGGATCCGAATTTTGGCTATTATTTAAAAAAACAAAACAAAAACGACTTCTTTACGAAAGGTGTTGAACGAACGTTGTAGGGATATTCATCAGGAGGTTACAAGTATCCGGGAAAACCATATTCCAGAACTGTTGTGCAGGTAACTAATTTTCGCTAATAATAATTTAAAACAAAATGCAGAAAATGGTTTTGCTATCCGTAAGTTTTAATTTTTTAAGAATTTTGTTTGTTTGTTTTCAGGACAAAGTGACATTGGGCAATCCGCCGTGTTCATTTCCAAGAGTGTGTGTGTTTTCTTAGAGCAAAGCCACATCGGGCTATCTACTGAGCTCACCGAGGGGACGCGAATCCCTGATTTTAGCGTTGTAAAACCGGAGACATACCTCTGTAATAGCGGAGGACTCCTTTCGAAGAATAGAACCCCAGATTGTAGCGTCGTCTAAGTTCGTAAATTTAGATATGACTTATACGGGAGCCTAGTTTAAAACACATTCATAGATGGCGCTGTGTATTATTCGGATCCTTAACGTCTTGGTCTATTTGTTTGTTTGAAATTAGCAGAAAGTTACACGATGGGCTGTCTGCGCTCTACCCATCATGAGTATCGAAACCCGGTTTCTAGCGTTGTAAATCTGCAAATATACCGCTGTGCCACTAGGGGACGATTAACCATGAATAGAACTAATAGGGTTAAAAATAAAGGAATGATTTTGGTGACAATAAGATAATCGAATTGAAAATCTCTCGCTGGTACTACTTGATTAATAATTGTTTGATTATTGTTTCCAGCTAGGAATCACAGTATCTTAATGTATTATTTTACTTACTTATTTATTTAGTGTTTCAAAAGCCGAGTTTAGTTTAAAAATAATTTTGGTTAAAGTCAAACATGATAATGGAAAGTGACACAATTCAAGTAAGTATAGTTTGATCTATTAAATAAAGATAGCATAACTAATAACAGATAAACACACAGAAACATTAAGGTGATGATGTGGTATATATATATATATATATATATATATATAGGGTGATTGGAAATTCTTGTTATGTGGTGTACTGACAAAGAACCACACACAGGAATACCCAAGATATCATTGTTTTGTGTAGTTCTGATAAAGAACCACACACAGGAATACCCAAGATATCATTGTTTTGTGTAGTTCTAATAAAGAACCACACACAGGAATACCCAAGATATCATTGTTTTGTGTAGTTCTGATAAAGAAACATACACAGGAATACCCAAGATATCACTGTTTTGTGTAGTTCTGATAAAGAAACATACACAGGAATACCCAAGATACCACTGTTTTGTGTAGTTCTGATGAAGAAACATACACAGGAATACCTAAGAAAACATAGTTTTATAGCGTTCTGATAAAGAAATATACACAGGAATACCCCAGAAATCGTTGTTCTGAGGAGTTCTCATAAAGAAACATATAGCGATATACCCAAGAAATCATTGTTTTGTGTAGTTCCGATAAAGAAACATACACAGGAATACCCAAGATATCACTGTTTTGTGTAGTTCTGATAAAGAAACATACACAGGAATACTCAAGATATCACTGTTTTGTGTAGTTCTGATAAAGAAACATAGACAGGAATACTCAAGAAATCATTGTTCTGAGGCGTTCTGATAAAGAAACATACACAGGAATACCCAAGATATCACTGTTTTGTGTAGTTCTGATAAAGAAACATACACAGGAATACCCAAGATATCACTGTTTTGTGTAGTTTTGATAAAGAAACATACACAGGAATACCCAAGATATCACTGTTTTGTGTAGTTCTGATAAAGAAACATACACAGGAATACCCAAGATATCACTGTTTTGTGTAGTTCTGATAAAGAACCACACACAGGAATACCCAAGATATCACTGTTTTGTGTAGTTCTGATAAAGAAACATAGACAGGAATACTCAAGAAATCATTGTTCTGAGGCGTTTTGACAAAGAAACATAGACAGGAATACCCAAGAAATCATTATTCTGAGGCGTTCTAATAAAGAAACATACACAGGAATACCCAAGATATCACTGTTTTGTGTAGTTCTGATGAAGAAACATACACAGGAATACCTAAGAAATCATAGTTTTATAGCGTTATGATAAAGAAATATACACAGGAATACCCAAGAAATCGTTGTTCTGAGGAGTTCTCATAAAGAAACATATAGAGATATACCCAAGAAATCATTGTTCTGAGGCGTTTTGACAAAGAAACATAGACAGGAATACCCAAGAAATCATTATTCTGAGGCGTTCTAATAAAGAAACATACACAGGAATACCCAAGATATCACTGTTTTGTGTCGTTCTGATGAAGAAACATACACAGGAATACCCAAGAAATGATAGTTTTATAGCGTTCTCATAAAGAAACATAGACAGGAATACTCAAGAAATCATTGTTCTGAGGCGTTCTCATAAAGAAACATAGACAGGAATACTCAAGAAATCATTGTTCTGAGGCGTTCTCATAAAGAAACATAGACAGGAATACTCAAGAAATCATTGTTCTGAGGCGTTCTCATAAAGAAACATAGACAGGAATACTCAAGAAATCATTGTTCTGAGGCGTTCTCATAAAGAAACATAGACAGGAATACTCAAGAAATCATTGTTCTGGGGCGTTCTGATAAAGAAATATTCTCAGGAATACCTAAGAAATCATTGTTCTGAGGCGTTCTCATAAAGAAACATAGACAGGAATACTCAAGAAATCATTGTTCTGGGGCGTTCTGATAAAGAAACATACACAGGAATACCGAATAGCTTCATGATTTGCAGTGTGTTCTAAAGACATGGAGTTCATTGTTGGTGTGATGTTCTGTACAACAGGAACGCGTTTCAAAACCCAGTTTCTAACGTATCACCGCTGTGCCACTGTAAGAGGAATGGATTAAAGATGTAATCAGCTGAAAAAGTACTTTATGTGTGCGCTCCGAACTCTCCAGTTAGGAGTTAATGAGCAAATTTTCTTCGAGTGCCATACATTATAGTGTAATAAAACTATATCACCCATGTTTAAAGAAACAGTTATTAGTTTTATTATTTTTTGATATCAGAGATCTCAGCACAATAACAAGCACAGATGGGTGCGCCCCGAACGCTGTGCAAGTTCTTAAGAATCCGGTAAGAATCCGGTTCACGGACAAACCAGACTTCAACTCTTTACTCAGGCTGTTTATATTTTTCGTGAGTACGACAAACTGATATATTTATATTTATATTTGTTAAACAAACAAATATTTCTAATATTTACTGATCTTTCCTGTTTTCATTTTTATAAATATAATGAAACTCCAAAAGGTTGAAACCTCTGTTGTTTCTGAGATATTATTAAAGATGGTGTCGGTATTTATTTCAAGAACCAAGTGGTTCTCTCTCGATATTATTAAAGATGGTGACGATATGTATTTCAAGGACCAAGTGGTTCTTTCTCGTACTTGAGACTATCTGCTGCCCTTCTTTATTTTCAAGTACTGACCAGAAAAAGAAAAGATGACCGACAGTCCCCTTTCACCCCAACGCCATCTAACACCAATGCAGTGACACTGATTGTCACTCTTATAACGCACCACGGCTGAAAGCGTGGAGAATATTTCGTTGTATCGCACAGATTCGAATGCAGCTCCCAAATCCGAATCGCTCCGGTTTAGAAGCAAACCCAAAGAGTGTTTTTTTTTTTTTTTTTTACTAAAATTTTTACCAGGACATATTTCAGATCAGTCAAGGAATGAAACTGAACCCATAGCAGGTATTTCAGTTTAACACTCTTTGACCCCAAACAGAAGCTTGAGGAAAAATGTAACAAGGAATGTTCAGGAATTTCTTTCTCTTCGCCCCTTGGTAAAAGATGATGAATAGACTTGATGAAAAAAAAAGGCATTGATGAAAAATGATGATTGAATTAATTTCAAGCACGGACGAAAAAAACCAAGAAAGAAAATCAACAGGTGATATGGTGCTTAGGGAACCCCAGTGTGACGGAGGATTTATAGATCCAGTGTCTAAAGTTGGATGTAGGAGGAAACGAGAGGACTCCAGGAAAACCCCATACCAGTCAGGTATTTTGCGAAACCCTTAAATATAGAAATAAAAATGAAAACGTTTAATCATGTGCTGCAAGGACGTGTACATCGAGGGTGGCTTGGGGCAGATCCCCCATCATTGGAGAGTTATACCCCTAAGAATTTATCAGGATGTAGTCCTTTAATTTATTCGTTCATATCTCAGTCTTAACTTGCAAATTTCGAAGCCACAAACTGTATACGAGTCTCAGGAAGAAAACACTTCGGTAACTTATATTTGGAGAGACAACAAGTACGTGAAAGCCAACCAATCACAACATGCTGTCGTGAATCAGCTTAAAGTGTCCTTAGGTAGCAATCCGACTGTCCAACTCAATAGTGTGGTTGTTTGGCCACATGCATAAGGCAGACAGTCATCTATGATAAAATAAGATGGCCGCTGTCTTTCGATTCTGAGTCTCTGGACTCGTAAGATACAAGATAACACCCAGCGATTACAAGTTTTAACTCTCCCCCATTAATTCACCCCATTGGCTTAGTAGTAAGTCTAAGGGCTCACAATGCTATAAACCAGGTTTCCATACGCAGTTAGGCACAGTACAGATAATTCGTTGTATAACTCTATGCTTAACACCAAACAAACAGATACCAGCTTCGAGACTGAATCACAGGTTCGCAGCCGTATCAGTGTGAAGAATGAGATATATTTCGCTCTTATTATCAGGGAATAAAAAAAAAACCTTATTTGCAGAACCTGCAAGAATAAGTCCAGTGGATCAAGGACACGAGGAAGAATGTTTTTTCAAAACACGACTTTCGATCGAGCTCTTCCTCAGTTCGTAAATGTTTACATTTATCAATGAAACTCATGAGTAACTGAACGTGCCGTTCTAGTAAAAATATCAACTGGTTTTTTTCCTCAGGACTGATAATCACCCGGATTATCTGAAAGTACACAAAATAACATGGCCGCCATCATAGTTGTCAATCCGTAGAGCATTAGCGTCAGAGAATTCACGTGTACATAAAGTCGTCTAAAAGTCGCCGGACGCAATCATCACCCATGAAATCCGGTTAAGAGCAGACTAATCGGCTTAACTGAAACATGGTGTAAGGTACAGCGTCCTATTAGTAAAAAAAAAACTAATATTTGATCTTTCCTCCAATCAGGTTTGTTTCTGTTTACGTTCTACGGAGGAATAAAAGTGACACCATCTACAATATCCCACTTAATCCTCTCGTTAGGCACGAAACTGTGCAGTCAAGACACGCGCTCCACTGTGACGTCGTCAACCTTATTGGACTGCTAAAGAAGGGCAGAAAGAAGTCGGATTGATAGACGTTAGGATGATTTCCAATAAACCCTCCCGCCTAATTTTCCCGTGTTTCTACTTATGGCTGATTTTGTGCTGTAATTAATTCGAGAATGTATTATTTATTTTTGCGTGTTGTAGCTTTGTAATTTTACGTAAATATGTTTCAGGACCTCTCGTCGTTGTTGTGCGACATTATTACATGGTGGTATATTCACATTATTTTGTGGTTTTCTTTTACATTATCAGGCCTATCAGCCCCCCCCCCCAGTGGCACAGCGGTATGTCTGTGGACTTACAACGCTAAAAACCGGGTTTCGATACCCGTGGTGGGAAGAGCACAGATAGCCTATTGTGTAGCTTTGTGCTTAATTCCGAACAACAACTACATCAGGCCTATCAACCCCCCCCCAAATATAATAAAAAACATGAAACCGAGTGCATTCTTCACGTGGATCACTTTTTACCTCTTCCTATCAACTAAAGAATATTGTTGAAACAAAGATTATGAATCTTCACCCAGCGGGGCCCTGGCATGGCCAAGCGTGTTAAGACGTGCGACTCGTAATCTGAGGGTAGCAGGTTCGCATTCCCGTCGCGCCAAACATGCTCGCCCTCCCAGCCATGGGGGCGTTATAATGTGACGGTCAATCCCACTATTCGTTGGTAAAAGAGTAGCCCAAGAGTTGGCGGTGGGTGGTGATGACTAGCTGCCTTCCCTCTAGTCTTACACTGCTAAATTAGGGACGGCTAGCACAGATGGCCCTCGAGTAGCTTTGTGCGAAATTCAAAAACAAAATAAAACAATCTTCACCCAGCGATTTACAAATGATGTGTCAATTATGTAATAACATTTTCACGTATTATTTTATGGCATTACACATTTTGACTAAATATTCGTAATTTACTTATAAATCCATCCATCCACTCTGATACAGTCAGTAGAAAATTTTCACTAGTATATTGCATACAGAATCCTTCCTTATAGACCCATTTTCCCAAATGAAAAGTTTTTTTTTTTTCTTTTCTGAAAACGTGGAGTGTTAAAAAAAAATATGCATAAGTGCACAATCTGTGACATTTATATTCTGTGTTTGGAAATTGGATTCATTATGGTATGTTTTATTTATATTCTGTGTTTGGAGGTTGGATTCATCATGGTATGTTTTATTTATATTCTGTGTTTGGAAATTGGATTCATTATGGTATGTTTTATTTATATTCTGTGTTTGGAGTTTGGATTCATTATGGTATGTTTTATTTATATTCTGTGTTTGGAGGTTGGATTCATTATGGTATGTTTTATTTATATTCTGTGTTTGGAGGTTGGATTCATCATGGTATGTTTTATTTATATTCTGTGTTTGGAGGTTGGATTCATCATGGTATGTTTTATTTATATTCTGTGTTTGGAGGTTGGATTCATCATGGTATGTTTTATTTATATTCTGTGTTTGGAGGTTGGATTCATCATGGTATGTTTTATTTATATTCTGTGTTTGGAGGTTGGATTCATCATGGTATGTTTTATTTATATTCTGTGTTTGAAGGTTGGATTCATTATGGTATGTTTTATTTATATTCTGTGTTTGGAGGTTGGATTCATCATGGTATGTTTTATTTATATTCTGTGTTTGGAGGTTGGATTCATTATGGTATGTTTTATTTATATTCTGTGTTTGGAGGTTGGATTCATTCTGGTATGTTTTATTTATATTCTGTGTTTGGAGGTTGGATTCATTATGGTATGTTTTATTTATATTCTGTGTTTGGAGGTTGGATTCATTCTGGTATGTTTTATTTATATTCTGTGTTTGGAGGTTGGATTCATTATGGTATCTTTTATTTATATTCTGTGTTTGGAGGTTGGATTCATCATGGTATGTTTTATTTATATTCTGTGTTTGGAAATTGGATTCATTATGGTATGTTTTATTTATATTCTGTGTTTGGAGGTTGGATTCATCATGGTATGTTTTATTTATATTCTGTGTTTGGAGGTTGGATTCATTATGGTATGTTTTATTTATATTCTGTGTTTGGAGGTTGGATTCATTATGGTATGTTTTATTTATATTCTTTGTCGGAGGCTGAATCCTCACATTTAAATTCTAGTTCGTACAGACATACACTGTGTGATACAGACATACACTGTGTAATACAGACATACTCTGTGCAATACAGACATACTCTGTGTAATACAGACATACATTGTGTAATACAGACATACTCTGTGTAATACAGAAATACACTGTATAATACAGACATACTCTGTGTAATACAGACATACTCTGTGTAATACAGACATACACTGTGTAATACCGACATATACTGTGCAATACAGACATACACTGTGTAATACAGACATACACTGTGTAATACAGACATACACTGTGTAATACCGACATATACTGTGCAATACAGACATATACTGTGCAATACAGACATACACTGTGTAATAAAGACATACTCTGTGTAATACAGACATACACTGTGTAATACAGACATACTCTGTGTAATACAGACATACACTGTGTAATACAGACATACTCTGTGTAATACAGACATACACTGTGTAATAATGTTTCAGCCCAATATCTCTAAGAAAATTTTTCTTAATTCGCTCGCAGGTTCGAAATAAACAATTTCTAGTCTGAGGTTTAAATTAATAGCCAGAACTAAGAAATAACTAATTAAACAACGTAATATACTAACCTAAGTAGGAATATGCAACATTGTATAGTAAACTTATGTAGAATGTAATGATTCATCAGTTTGTATACTCTCACAGTTATCGATATTTTCGGTCATAATGCCAAAGCATCCTACAAGGTTAGAACAGGTTAAAGGATTTAAAATATTTATAAATCCACATATCAATCCTACAATACAAAGTAATTATCGCTAGTGTACAATATACAAAACCGTACTGAATAATTGTAGTAGAAATATATAAATAAATCATATTAAACACTAACCAGTACTGCTAGTGAAGTCAACATAAACGATGGAACGAGATATGGAAAACCTAAAACTCGCTCTTTGATTTCAGCATTTTTGATTTAATATAACGATACCTGTTCAGTATATTTATGTATAAAGTATCTGTTAATTTCTAATTTAGAGTAAATGTGAACATTTCTAAAATATTCTTTATTACTAGCTGGAAAAGTGACCTTAAGTGTGTCAACTGTCCAGTTGTAGCCACTCTCGGCTATTTCTGCCGTTTCTTTAAGCTCTTCGTTCCTACCGGATTTTACTGCCCTGCAAAAGTTAAATTTCGTACGAGCTGTTTTGGTTTTAATAAAGATTTTCCTTAAATGAGCTACGCAGATTTCGATTTTTTGTTTCCGTATTGGGGAAGAAGTAAACACCCTTACTTATGTTTACAAGAAATATAACAGATTCTATTTGAGTCATCTTGTTACAATATCGACGAATAAATAATATTTAAAATAAAATAAACATGTAAAACTGCACGCATAAACAGATACTATCCAGAAATGCCACGTCATGCTGTCTGTTAACCGTTCATATACTAGCGGTGAGTGTCTTGCGTGTTTCAGAACTTGTAATTTCCAAGTCTGTGTAAACTAATGTATTGAATCAGAAATACAAGAAGCAATAACAATATTGTTTTTGATTTCGCGCAAAGCTACACGAGGGCTATTTGCGCTAGCCGTCCCTAATTTAGCAGTGTAAGACAACTAGTCATCACCACCCACCGCCAACTCTTGAGCTACTCTTTTACCAACGAATAGTGGGATTGACCGTCACATTATAACGCCCCCACGGCTGAAAGAGTTAGCATGTTTGGTGCGACCGGGATTCGAACCCGCGACCCTTAGATTACGAGTCGCACGCCGTAACACGCTTAGCCATACCGGGCCAATAACAATAATAAAAAAACGCAAAGGCAAAAGAAGTTTAGACCCACTGACGATTGTTTTATTAAACTCCCAAATTCACACAGTTGGAATATTAGTTTTTTTACTCTGTGCGACACAGATAAGTCACGTTTCTTAAATTATGTTACCCTCTGGACTTGTTTGATATGTCAAAGTTAAATGAGTATTTTGTGATTGGTAATAAAACGTGTTAATAAAAATCTGTTTTATTGTCAGTAAATAGTAGGAGCTTTGCTGAAAAATATGTTAAAAACGTTTATGAGATTGTAAGTGTATTAAGAAATGAGCACGAGAAACTTAAGTATATGATAATTTTATTAAACTGTATGTTAAAATATGTTTATGTGAAACTTAAGCATATGACACTCTTATTAAAAAATGTGTTAAAAGACGTCTACGTGAAACGTGAGTATATGGCAGGAGTTTTATTAAACTTTGAGTATATGACAGTCTTATTAAAGAATGTGTTAAAAGACGCCAACGTGAAACTTGAATATATGGCAGGAGTTTTATTAAACTATGTGTCAAAGAACATCCATACGAAACTGAAGTGTGTGAGAAGGATTAGTTTTATATCAAACTAGAACATATTTACTTTGTATATCTTTAAGTATATTATTTAGACATAAAGCTATCAACACAAAATGTTTAGAAACTAGATTTTGTGCTGTATTATAAACTTTTGTGCTTTTTAACATTTTTTTCATTTTGTAAACAAACACAAACCGTTTTCACAGACGTAATTACAGCAGACAAAATCTGTTTCTTATTTAGGAATCACTTATTTTATTTTTACATTCAACTACTTGAACTTCGACAAAAACGACTGTCCTAAAAAGTTTGTTTGTTTGTTTTGGAATTTCGCACAAAGCTACTCGAGGGCTATCTGTGCTAGCCGTCCCTAATTTAGCAGTGTAAGACTAGAGGGAAGGCAGCTAGTCATCATCACCCACCGCCAACTCTTGGGCTACTCTTTTACCAACGAATAGTGGGATTGACCGTCACATTATAACGCCCCCACGGCTGGGAGGTCGATTCTTAAAAAGTAAGTCTAGGATTTCCAATCAGAAAAGATCGACTAAAATGTTTTTGTTCCTGAGTACTGTTGACAGTTCATGGACTAGATAAACAATCGACCATCTCAAATTAAGAAAGAAGTGACTAAGTCGCGTTTTCTCAAAGACAATCGTAATTAAGTCTTTGGTGACAAAAATGTCAGAAAAAAAACTTCAGATAATTATAAACTAACATTTTACATTTTAACCAAATGCTGTCTTTGCGTATTCATTGGGATTAGTACACTCCTAATAAAGCCGCCAAAGACAAAAGCACAGCGGTATGTCTGTGGACTAACAACGCTAAAAACCCGGTGGGCAGCGCACAGATAGCCCTTTGTGCTTAATCACAAACAACAACATATACAGCTGTTTAATATTAGAATATTTGGTAGCATATAATTCACTCTAGATATTAAACATATTTCTGTTTATTATGTAAATGAAACGTTGTTAAACAGCAGAAGGGGTGTTAGCGTTTCGCCCTCTCGAGGACTAACCCTATCATTGAAGGTGAAATTATATTTTTCCAGCGTTATCTCGTTACGCCATTTCTCATTGTTAAAAAAACCCTAGCACTCTGGTTAGTCAAAATAACATAATAATAACTCATTTAAAAAACTGTTGTTTATTTGTAATTTCATTTGGTTTCGGCGTTAAGGCGTGCGCTTCGTAATCTGAGGGTCGCCCGAGTCGCGCCAAAACATGCTCGCCCTCCCAGCCGTGGTGGCGTTATAATGTTACGGTCAATCCCACTATTCGTTGGTAAAAGAGTAGCCCAAGAGTTGGCGGTGGGTGGTGATAACTAGCTGCCTTCCCTCTAGTCTTACACTGCTAAATTAGAGACGGCTAGCACAGATAGCCCTCGAGTTGCTTTGTGCGAAATTCCAAACAAAAACAAACTTTAGCTCTTAAGATAAAAAAAATCTCTGACTGATTTAGAACATAATAAACGTTTTAAGCGGTTTTTTTTTCTTTTCAAATTGAGTGTTTTTGATATATTTCTATTTGAGGAAAGCGATGATAATATTATTGTTGTAAAAAGATATTTTATGTACTTCTGTTAACAATTAACATTTCAATATTGTTGATTAAAACCAGCAAGTTGGATAAATCCAAATAATCTTCGTTCATTTTCATTGGACTGCGAAAATGACGTACTGATGTTTTCTTATGTTTTAAATAGAGATTCGAATACATTGAACTTTCCGTATGTCAGGAAACACGAGTCTACTGACGACACAAGAAACGTACGTTTCTCGCAAGAATTTATACTGTTATTATGTTCTATCTTCGTTAAATTCCAAGTAACAATGTCAGTCGTTGTTGGCGATGACAAACGTGAAAAGTGTGTGTCAGATTTCTTATGTTACGCTCCAAGTTGGCGTTCTTAAGTTCTCGCTTTGACTTCGGATCAGCGGATCACCAGCGCTTATTTATTTTTATTTTTAAGTATACTTCGCACCCAAAGAACGGAGTTCTGAGTAATTAGGATAAAACATAGCTGATTGTAGCGTTGTAACTCCGTAGACTTACCGATGTACCAGCAGTGAACACGTGTGATTCTTCACTGAAAAAGACTATACGGGCCTGCGATGGATTTATCGTTTTCAGAATTTTAAATGTTTTATAGTAATTTCTGTACGCTGAATCTGAAAATGGTATTTGTTTTTCTTCATCACGTAAGATTTTTCACAAAACGTCATATGTACTTTTACATCAGCTAATCATTTTTATTAAAACCAGGTCACATTTTACTGTGCTTAAAGTGTTGAGACTATAAATTTTATTAAACCAATCAAAATATGAGAATTTTATCGATCGTTCTAGAACCTACAAGAAACACACCACTAATATATAAACGGTTAACAGACCGCATGATGTGTCAATTTTAGACAATATTTGCATACAGATATACGTCATGTCTTTTATTGTCAATATTATTTCTTCACCGTTGTGGCAACAACAAGTTGTGTGAACGACCCTAACATATTTTGTTCTAAGTAAGAGTTGTTGTTTTTTCCTTCCCGATTTGTAAAAAAATAAATAAAAAAATCGTTACGTGATAGAACAAAATGAATGTTATTTTCGAAACCTGAGTAGATGAATTATGGAAAATCTCTGATGAAAGCTAAAATAATCTTTATGAAGTTTAAATTCGCAGGCCCGTGTAACTAGTTTATCAGATTAAATCATTATTACAATTACGCCACGCATCACATATATGACAAGACCGGTCACGTGAAAACGACGTACTCCCCAGCACAACTAGTATTTCTTGACCGTGACTAATGACGTGATTATGGAACGGAACACTAGACTTTTTTTTTTTTTTTTTGAGTAAGGAAGCATTGAGCTATCTGCTGAGTCCACTGCAGGGAATCGAACCGTGGCTTTTAGCGTTGTACATCCGCAAAATCACCGCTATCCTACCTGTGGACAAACTGCAACATGTTTTTGATCGCAGTAGCAGGTAAAGAGAAATGAATTATGAACATAAGAAGAGGGAAAATAACAATAGAGGGAGATTGTAAGTCTGGAAACTGTAATACCTTTGAAAACCTCTAAAGAAATTCCAGAAATAAAACTTACACTTGAACATAACGTTAACAGCAAATTGTGATTCAATACGCTCCAACCATTATAAGTTTTAATTTTCTGGTAGCCTCCCAATAGGTCAAGGGTTAGTTTAAGGACTTACGTTTCTATAATCCGGGGTCCGATTTCCCGCTTTGGACAGTGTGTTGATAGTAAGTATCAGTTTATATAATTCTTGTCAGTTTGTTATACAGAATGTCGTTCATTAATTAAAGTTTTAAAGTCACTTGATTTTTTATTTGTATAACAAGCAGGTTTAGCCCTGTGGGAAGACAGGAGTTTTGAATGGGCAATGGAGACTCAGGAACAGATAGCCTCAGTTGCTTTGCCATAAACACAAAATACGAACGCACTGGGAACAGATTAATGGTCACAAATAACACCTCAGTGCGGTAACTTCAAATTATATGTATACTGATGAAAGTATATTCACATATTTATCGGTTGTGAAATATGTGTGTTTATTTTGTTATCTTGTGCAACCGCATGCAGGTATTAAACAGACCTTAATAAGACAAAGATTCTTCATAGAAACAGAAGTGCAGAGGTCTGGTTTCTGTTGTATGATCAGTTTGTCATTCAATTTCGTGTCCACGGCTCATAATTGTGGCAGCAGTGGAATGTTTGGCATGTTCTAGATGGAACGCACACCGTTCCGGGGACCTGTCTTGTCTTGACTTGGCGCCAATTTCTGAAGCCTATTTTCATCTTTTCTTTTGAATATGCGGTGAACAGGATCGTCTGCTGCTTATCCTTCATCGCTAGCCGCTAGGGTCCTCTCTAATAATTCCAAACACACACTTCTACGGAAGCAGTAGGCCTAGTCTGGCAAGTCGATGGATGCCGCTGTCCTGACAGTTTGCCCCTCCAGAATTGAACAGCCATGGGTCGAGGTCACGGTTCGCGATCATTCCCATGAACCTAACAAAAACAGCGCTTCATAGGGACTAATTTGGCAGTGTGTTTTAATGATGCTTAAAGTTAGATAGTATATGTGTTTAATAAATAAGTAAAACAAAAAAAAACAGTTTTTTTTCTTGAGGCAGGACACAAAATTGAACTGTATTTAAAACGATACATTAAGTGTATAGGTGTACACTCCAACATATCACAGAATAGTTGCCGAGTAAAGGGCCAGGCACTGGAGACAAACCACCTCCCAGCTATCCAGCGTTAAGCCTAAAGGTTTATAACAGTAGAAAAACAGGATTCGATACCCGTGATGGGCACAGCGCAGTTGGTCCATTGTGTAGCTTTGCGCTTAACAACAATACAGAAAGAAACTAAATAATACAAGGTTACTCTGTCTGACCTTGCTCTATTGCGTGCTTAACAATTAATTAATACTTTTGAAAGCTGTAGGAGTGTTTTTAGCCTTTCATGAATATTAGATTACCTTTTCAAAAGTATAATTTTTTCTTTTCTGTTAGGCCTTATTTTAGCAGTATTGAAGCCAGAAAACGTTTAGTCTTAACACGTTAGTACAGCGGTATGTCTCCGGATTTACAACCCTAAAATCAAGGGTTCGATTCCCATCGGTGGGCTGAGCAGATATCCATTTGTGGCTTTGCTATACGAAAAACACACACACACTTAACACGTTAGTATTCTAAACAAATGTAATTATATTGCATTATTATTGATATCATTATTTATAATTAATATAATAATAGGTTAACGTGGCTGTGAATAAATAATAATATCACTGAAAAAATAAGTCGTTGGACTGCTTTTAAAGATTGAAAAAATAAATATATGTCTTATTCATCTATAAAAAAATAAAATCGAAGTATTAAGTTCTTTATTTGTTTTTAACTTTACTGCTTGCCCCGGCATGGCCAGGTAGGTTAAGGCATTCGTTTAGTAATATTAGGGTCACAGGTTCAAATCCTCTTCACACCAAACATGCTCGCAATTTCAGCCGTGTGGGCGTTATAATGTAACGGTCTATCTCACTATTAATTGCTTCATAATACAATCGACGTTACAATATCAAGCTAATAATTAATATTCTAGTTTGATATGAATCGAGTCATGTATAACTTGATTTATCGTATGCTTTTTTCCCCTTTCGAAAAATTTCGAAGGCTCTTTGCTAAAATAATTTTGATATTTTATCATTTTTCACGATGTGACGAAACATTGGTCGAAAACTCAAATTTTCAATTCAAATACTAAGGAAACCCAGCAATATTTAGATTAGTTACAATGTCAGTGATATTTTGAATTTAATTTAGTGTATGTGTGTGTGTAACTTATATGTCATTGGAAACCCTATAACTAACAAATATTCCTTTAGGAACCCTGTAATTAGCTAATATTTCATAAGAAACCCGGTAACTAACAAATATCCCATAAACCCTGTAGCAAACAACTACTCCATTACAAACCCTATAACTAATAAATATTCCTTTGGGATCCTATAACTATCAAATATTCCGTTAGAAACCTTGTAACTAAAAAATATCCCATTAGAAACCCTGTAACTAAAAATATTCTTTTAGAAGCCCTGTCATTAACAAAGTGC